>NW_027521192.1:65780-112862 GCF_052094955.1 Ictidomys tridecemlineatus
GTCCTTCTGCACGCCAGTCTTAAACCTCTGCTCGCTGCAACAGTCCTTCTGCACCCCAGTCTCCAAAATCTGCTCTCTGCAACAGTCCTTTACCACGCCAGTCTCCAACCATTTATCTCTGTAACCGTCCTTCTCTACTGCAGTCTCCAACCTCTGCTCTCTGTAACGGTTCTTGTGCACCCTAGTCTCCAAAATCGGCTTTCTGTATCAGTTCTTCTGCACCCCGTCTCTAAACTCTGCTCTCTGTAACAGTCCTTCTGAATCTCAGACTTTAACCTCTGCTCTCTGCAACAGTTCTACTGTGCCTCAATCGCCAACCTCTGCTCTCTGCAACAGTGCTTCTGCACCTCAGTGTCCAAACTCTACTCTCTGTATAATCCTTCTGAAACCCAGTCTCCAACCTCTTCTATTTGCAATGGTCCTTCTGCACCCAAGTCTTCAAACTCTGTTCTCTACAACAATTATTCTGCACCCAAGTGTCCAAATTCTGCTTTCTGTATCAGTCCATCAGCACCACATTCTCCAAACTCTGCTCTCTGTAACAGTTCTTCTGCACCCGTCATGAAGCTCTGCTTTTTGTATCAGTCCTTCTGCACCCCAGTCTCCAACTTCTGCTATCTGTAACACTCCTTATGCACCTCAGTCTCCAACCTCTACTCTCTGCAACAGTCCTTCTCCATTCCAGTCTAAAACCTCTGCTCTCTGTAACCGGGCTTCTGCACCCCAGTCTCCAAACTCGGCTCTCTGTAACAGTCCTTCTGAACCTCACTCTGCAATCTCTGCTCTTTGCAACAGTTCTTCTCCACCCCAGTCTTCAACCTCTGCTCTTTGTAACAGTCCTTCTGTACTGCAGTCTCCAACCACTGCTCTCTGCAATGGTCCTTCTGCACCCCAGTCTCCAACCTTGTTCTCAAAAACAGTTCTTCTGTACCACAGTCTTCAACCTCTGGTCTCTGTAAGGGTTCTTCTCCAACCCAGTCTCTAAACTCTGCTCTCTGTAACGGTCCTTCTGCACCCGATTCTCCACACTCTGCGTTATGTATCAGTCATTATACACCCCAGTCTCTAACCTCTTCTATCCGTAACAGGCCTTCTGTACCTCAGACGCCAACCTCTGTTCTCTGCAACAGTCCTACTGGTCCCCATTCTCCAACCTCTGCACTCTGCAACAGTTCTTATGCACCTCTGTGTCCAAACTCTGCTCATTGTACGATCCTTCTGAAACCCAGTCTCCAATCTCTGCTTTCTGCAATGGTCCTTCTGCACCCCAGTCTTCAAATTCTGATCGCTACAATAGTTATTCTGCACCCCAGTCTAAAACCTCTGCTCTCTGTAACAGTCCTTCTGTACTGCAGTCTCCGAACTCTGTTCTCTGTAAGGGTCCTTCTGCATCACATTCTCCAACCTCTGTTTTCTGTATCAGTCTTTTTGCACCACATTCTCGAAACTCTGCGGTCTGTATCAGGCTTTCTGCACCTCAGTCTGCAACCTCTTCTCTCTGCAATAGTCCATATGAACCCCAGTCTCTAATTTCTGCTCTCTGAAACATTCCTTCTGCACCTCAGTCTCCAACATATCCTGTCTGCAACAGTCCTTCTCCCACCCAGTCTCCAAACTCTGCTCTCTGCAACAGTCCTTCTACACCCCAGTCTTTAACCTCTGCTTTCTGTATCAGTCCTTCTGCACCAGAGTCTCCAAACTCTGCTCTCTTTAACAGTCCTTCTGCACCTCACTCTGCAACTTCTGCTCTCTGCAAAAATCCCTCTGCACCCCAGTCTTCAACCTCTGCTCTCTGTAACACTCCTTCTACAACCGAGTCTCCAAACTCTGCGTTATGTGTCAGTCATTCTGCAAACCAGTCTCCAAACTCTGCGCTCTGTAAAAGTCCTTCTGCACCTCAGAATCCAACCTCTGTTCTCTGCAAAAGTACTTCTGCGCCCCAATCTCCAACCTCTGCTCCCTGCAACAGTCCTTCTGCACCTCAGTGTCCAAACTCTGCTCTCTGTAGGATCCTTCTGAAACCCAGTCTCCAACCTCTGCTTTCTGCAATGGTCCTTCTGTACCTCAGACTCCAACCTCTGTTCTCTCCAGCATTCCTTCTACGTCCCTTTCACCATACTCTGCTCACACCAACGATCCTTCTGCACCCAAGTCTACAACATCTGCTGTCTGCAACATTCCTTCTCTACCCCAGTTTCCAAACTCTGCTCTCTGCAACAATCGTTCTGCACCCCAGTCTCCATTCTCTGCTTTCTGTATCAGTCCTTCTGCACCCCAGTCTCCAACCTCTGCTCTCGTAAAAGTCCTTCTGCACCCCAGTCTCCAACCTCTGCTGTCTGCAATGATCCTTCTACACCCTAGTCTCAATCCTCTGCTCCCTGCAACAGTCCTTCTGAACCCCAGTCTTCAAAATCTGCTCTCTGCCACAGACCTTCTGTAACTCAGTCTGAAAAATCTGCTCTCTGCAATAATCCTTCTGCACCCCAGTCTTCAACATCTGCTTTCTTTAACAGTCCTTCTGTATCTCAGTCTCCAAACTCTGCTCTATGCAATAGTTCTTCTGCACCCAAGCCTCCAACATCTGCTCTCTGAAACAGTCCTTCTACACCCCAGTCTCCAAACTCTGCTCGCCCCAACGATCCTTCAGCACGCCAGTCTCCAACCTCTGGTCTCTACATCAGTTTTCTTGAACCCCAGTCTCCAACATCTGCTCTCTGTAACCGTCCTTCTCTACCGCAGTCTCCAACTGCTGTTCTCCGTAAGGGTCCTTATGCACCCCAGTATCCAACCTCTGCTTCCTGTATCTGTCATTTTGCACCACAGTCTCAAAACTCTTCCCTTTGTAACAGTCCTTCTGCAAGTCAGTCTGCAACCTCTGCTCTCTGCAACAGTCCTACTGCACCCCAGTCTTTATCCTCTGCTCTCTGCAAAAGTCCTTTTGCACCCCAGTCTCCAACCTCTGCTTTCTATAACAGTCCTTCTGTACTGCATTCTCCAACATCTGCTCGCTGTAAGAGTACTTCTTCACCCGAGTCTCCAACCTCTGCTTTCTGTATCAGTCTTTCTGCACCCCAGTCTCCAACCTGTGGTCTGTGTAACTGTCCCTCTGCACCTTAGTCTCCAACCTTTGGTCTCTGCTAAATTCCTTCTAGACCCCAGTCTCCAACCTCTGCTCTCTCTAACAAGCCTTCTGGAATTCCGTCTACAACCTCTGCTCTCTGCAATGTTCCTTCTGCATCTGAGTCTCCAACCTCTACTCTCTGTTACAGTGCTTCTACACTTCAGTCTCCAACCTCTGCTCTATGTAAGATCATTCTGCAACCCAGTCTTCACACTCTGCTCTCTATAAAAGACCTTCTGCACCCCAGTCTTCAACCTCTGCTCTGTGTAACAGTCTTTCTGCACCCCAGTGTCCAACCTCTGCTCTCTTCAATGATCCTTCTGCATCCCAGTCTCCAGCATCTGCTCTCTGCAACAGTCCTTCTTAACCCAAGTCTCCAACATCTGATCTCTGCAACAGTCCTTCTGCACCTCAGTCCAGAAACTCTGCTGTCTCCAACGATCCTTCTGCACCCCAGTCTCCAAACTCTGCTCTCCGTAACATTCCTTCTGGACCTCAGTCTCCAAATTCTGCTCTACGTAAGAGTCTTCTGCAACCCAGTTTCCAAACTCTGCTCTCTCTGACAGCCCTTATGCAACCCAGTCTCCAACCTCTGCTCTCTGTAACAGGCCTTCTGCACCCCATTCTCGAAACGCTGCTCTCTGTATCATTCCTTCTGCACCCCAGTCGTAAACCTCTGCTCTTTGTAACAGTCCTTCTGCATCTCAGTCTCCTACATCTGCTCTCTGCAACAGTCTTTCAGCACCCCAGATTCTAAATTCTGGTTTCTGCAACAGTCCTTCTACACCCCATTCTCCAACCTTTGGTATCTGAAACAGTCCTTCTTCACCGCAGTCTCCAAAATCTGCTCTCTGTAACAATATTTCTGTGCCTCAGTCTCCAACATCTACTCTCTGTAACAGTCCCTCTGCACCTCACTCTCAAACAACTGCTCTCTGTAAGTACCTTCTGAAACCCAGACTCCAAACTCTGCCCTCTGTAACAGTCCTTCTGAACGCCTACTCCCAATTTTCCTCTTCATAAAAGGCCTTCTTCACCCCAGTCTCTAAAGTCTGTTCGCTATAATAATCCTTCTGCACCCCAGTCTCCAACATCTGCTCTCTGTAACAGTCCTGCTGCACCTCGGTCTACAAACGCTGCTCTCTGTAACATCCTTCTGCAACCTTGTCTAAAAACTCTGCTCTCTGTAACAGTCCTTCTGCACCTCAGTCTCCAAACTCTGTTCTTTGCAACACTCCTTCTGCACCCCAGTCGCCACCCTCTACTCTCTGTAACAGTCCTTCTGTAAGGAAGTCTTTAATCTCTTTTCTTTGTAACGGTCCTTCTGCAACCCAGTCTCCAACCTCTGCTTTCTTTATCAGACCTTCTGCACCCCAGTCTACAAAATCTACTCTCTGTAACAGTCCTTCTGCACCTCATATGCAAACTCTGCTATCTGCAACAGTCCTTATGCGCCCCAGTCTCCAACCTCTGCTGTCTGCAAAATTTCTTCTGCAACACAGTCAGGAACGTGTGCTTTGTGTAACAGTCCTTCTGCAGCCAAGTCTCAACCTCTGCTGTCTGCAATGATCTCTCTGTACGTCAGTCTTAAAACTCTGCTCTCTGCATCAGTCCTTCTGCACCCCAGTTTCCAAACTCTGTTCTGTGTAACAGTCCTTCTCCACCTCAGTCTTCAACCTCTGCTCTCTGCAAGAGTCATTCTGCATCCCAGTCTCCAACATCTGCTCTCTAAACAGTCCTTGTGCACTTTAGTCTCCAAAATCTGCTCTCTTCAACAGTCCTTCTGAACCCCAGTGTCCAAACTCTTCTCTCTACAACGATCCTTCTGCACCCCAGTCTCCAACCTCTGCTCTCTGAAAGATCCTTCTGACCCCAGTTTCCAAACTCTGCACTCTTTAATATTTTTTCTCCACGCCAGTCTCCAACCTCTGCTTTCTACAACGGTCCTGCTGCACCCCAGTCTCCAAACTCTGTACTCTGCAACACTCCTTCTGCTCCCCAGTCTCCAAACTCTGCTCTCTGTAACTGTCCTTCTGTACTGCAGTCTCCAAACTGTGCTCTCTGTAAAGGTCCTTTTGAACGCCAGTCTCCAACCTCTACTTTTTTTGTCCGTTCATCTGAACCTCAGTCTCCAAGCTCTGCTCTCTGCAAAGGCCCTTCTGCAACCCATTCTTCGACTTCTGCTCTCTGCAACGAACCTTGTGCACCCCAGTCTTCAACATCTGCTCTCTGCAAAAGTCCTTCTGCAACTCAGTCTGAAAATTTTGCTTTCTGCAACAGTCCTTCTGCACCCCAGACTTCAACATCTGCTCTCTGTAACAGTCCTAATGCACCTCAGTCTCCAAACTCTGCTCTATGTAAGACCCTTGTGCAACACAGTCTCAAAAATTAGCTCTCTGTAACAGTACTTATGCACCTCATTCTCCAACCTCTGCTCTCTGTAACAGTCGATCTACACCTCAGTCTGAAACCTCTTCTCTCCACACGATCCATCTGATCCCCAGTCTCCAACCACTGCTCTCTTTAACAGTCCTCCTGCACCTCAGTCTCCAAACTCTGCTCACTGTAAGATCCTTCTGCCACCCAGTCTCCTAACTTTGCTTTCTATAACAGTCCTTCTGCACCCCAGACTTCAACCTCTGCTCTATTTACAGGCCTTCTGCACCCCAGTCTTCAAACTCTGCTCTCTGTAACAGGCCTTCTGAACCCCAGTCTCCAAACTCTTCTCTCTGCAACAATCATTCTACACCTCAGTCTCTAACATCTGCTCTCTGT
The DNA here is from genome assembly GCF_052094955.1 of Ictidomys tridecemlineatus. Taxonomy (NCBI): domain Eukaryota; kingdom Metazoa; phylum Chordata; class Mammalia; order Rodentia; family Sciuridae; genus Ictidomys; species Ictidomys tridecemlineatus. Next base: position 71,677 of record NW_027521192.1, read on the forward strand.
AAGATCCTTTTGCAACCCAGTCTCCCAACTCTGCCCTCTCTATCAGTTTTTCTGCACCCCTTCTCCCAACTCTCCTCTTTGTAACAGGCCTTCTGCACCCCAGTCTCCAAAGTCTGTTCTCTATAACAAGACTTCTGCACCCCAGTCTTCAACGACTGCTCTCTGCAACAGTCCTTCTGCCCCCCAGTCTCCAACCTGTGGTCTCCGCAACAGTACTTCTGCACCTCAGTCTTAAAACGCTGTTCTCTGCTATGATCCTTTTGCACCTCAGTCTACAAACTCTCCTCTCTGAAACGATCCTTCTGCACCCCAATCTCCAACGTCTTCTCTCCTCAACAGTCCTTCTGCACCTCAGTCTCCAAATTCTGCTCTTGGCAACAGTCCTTCTTCACCCAAGTCTCCAGCCTCTGCTCTCTGCAACAGTCCTTCTACACCCCAGTCTTCAACCTCTGCTCTGTGTAACAGTCCTTCTGCACCCCAGTCTCCAACCTCTTCTCTCTGTAACAATCTTTCTGCACCCCAGTCTCTTACCTCTGCTCTCTGTAACAGTCCTTCTGCACCGTATTCTCAAACCTCTGCTGTCTGTTACAGTCTTTCCATACTGCAGTCTCCAACCTCTGCTCTATGAAATGGTCCCTCTGTACTCCAATTTCCAACCTCTGCTTTCTGTAACAGTCCTTCTGCACCTCAGTCACCAAACTCTGCTCTCTGTAACAGTCCTGCTGCAACTCAGTCTCCAAACTCTTCTGTCTGTTACAGTACTTCTGCACCTCAGTCTGAAACCTCTGCTCTCTGCACGATCCTTCTGCACCCCAATCTCTAATCACTGCTCTCTGTAACATTCGTCCTTCACCACAGTCACCAACCACTGCTCTCTGTAAGATCCTTATTAAACCCAGCCTCAAAATTCTGCTCTCTATAACAGTCCATTTGCAACCCAGTCTCTAACCTATGCTCTCTGTAGCAGGCCTTATGCACCCCAGTCTCCAAATTCTACTCTCTGAAACAGTCCTTCTGCATGCCAGTCTGCAACCTCTGCTCTTTGTAACGGTCCATCTGCACCCCAGTCTCACACCTCTGCTTTCTGTATCATAATTCTTCACCCCAGTTTCCTACGTCTGCTCTGTGTTACAATCATTATGAATCTCATTCTACAATTTCTGCTCTCTGAAACATTCCTTCTGCAACCCAGTCTCCAACCTCTTCTTTCTGCAACATTCCTTCTGCACCCAAGTCTCCAACCTGTGCTCTCTGAAACAGTCCTTCTTCACCACAATCTCCCACCTCTTCTCTTTAACGATCTTTCTGCACCCCAGACTCCACCTCTACTCTCTGTAACTTTTTTTCTGCACCTCAGTCTTCAACCTCTGCTCTCTGCAACCGTCCTTCTGCACAGCTGTCTCCAACCTCTGCTCTCTGCAACGATCCTTATGCACCCCAGTCTCCAACATCTGCTCTCTGCAACAGTCCTTGTGCACCCCAGTCTCCAACGTCTCCTCTCCTTAACACTCCTTCTGCACCCCAGTCTCCAACCTCTGTTCTCTGTAAGCTCCTTCTGCACCGCAGTTTCCAAACTCTGCTCTCTGTAAAATTCTTCTACAACCCAGTCTACAACGTCTGCTTTCCTCAACTGTCCTGCTGCAACCCATCTACAACATCTGTTCTCTGAAACAGTCCTTCTACTTTCCAGTCTCCAACCTCTGCTCTCTCTAACGGTCCTATTGCACCCCAGTCTCAAACCACTGCTTTCTGTATAAGTCCTTTTGAACCACGGATTCCAACCTCTGCTTTCTGTAACACTCCTTCAGCACCTTTGTATCCAACCTCTGAACTCTGCAACCTTACTTCTGCACCCCATTCTCTAACTTCTGCTCTCTTCAACAGTCCTTCTGTACTACAGTCTCCAACCTCTGCTCTCTGTAACGGTTCTTCTGCACCCCAGTCTCAACCTCTGCTTTCTGTATCAGTATTTCTGCAACCCAGTCTCCACCCTTTGCTCTCTGTAACATTCTTTCTGCACCTCAGTCTCCAACCTTTACTCTCTGCGACAGTTCTTCTGCACCCCAGTCTCCAAACTCTGCTCTCAGCAACAGTTCTTCTGAACCCAAGTCTCCAACATCTGCACTCTGAAACAGTTCTTCTATAAACCATTCTCCAACCTCTCCTCTCTATAACAGTTTTCCTGTATGGCAGTCTCCGAACTCTGCTCTCTGCAACGGTTTTTCTTTACCCTAGTCTCCAACCTCTGCTTTATGTATCAGTCCTTCTAAACACCAGTCTCCAAACTCTTCTCTCTGTAACAGTTATTCTGCACCTCAGTCTCCAAATTCTGCTCTCTTCAACAGTTTTTCTGCACCCAAGTCTCCAACACCTGCACCCTGCAACAGTCCTTCGTCACCCCATTCTCCCACCTCTGCTATCTTCAACAGTCCTTCTGCACCTCAGTCTCCAACCTCTTCTCTCTGTAACAATATTTCTGCACCTCTGTGTTCACCTCTGCTCTATGCAATGGTCCTTCTGTACCTCAGTCTTCAACCTCTACTCTCTGTAAGAGTTCTTCTGCACCTCAGTCTTCAACCTCTGCTCTCTGTAAGATCCTTCTGCAACCCAGTCTCCAAACTCTGCCCTCTGTAACAGTCGTCCTGCATCCTTTCAACAAACTCTGCTCTCTATAACAGGCCTTCTGCACCGCAGTCTCCAACCTCTGTTCGTTGTAACAGTCCTTCTGCACCCCAGTCTCAAACCTCTGCTCTCTGCAAAGATCCTTCTGCACCCCAGTCTCCAACCTCTTTAATCTCCAACAGTCCTTCTGCACCTCAGTCTGAAAACTCGGTTCTCGGCAACGATCCTTCTGCACCCCAGTCTTCAAACTCTGGTCTCTGTAACAGTCTTGTTCCACCTCAGTCTCCAACCTCTGCTCTCATTAAGATCATTCTGCAACCCTGTCTGCAAACTCTGCTCTCTGTAACAGTCCTTCTGCTCTTTAGTCTCCAACCTCTGCTCTCTGACACAATATTTCTAAACCCCAGTTTCCAATCTCTGCTCTCTGAAACAGTCCTTCTGCACCCCAGTATCCAAATTATGTTCTCTGTAACAATCTTTCTGCACCTCAGTTCCCAAACTCTGACATCTGCAATGGTCCTACAGCATCCCAGTCTCTAGCCTCTGCTCTCTGCAACGATCGTTCTGCACCCCAGTCTCCAACATCTGCTCTCTGCAACAGTCATTATGTACATCAGTCTGAACACTCTGATCTCTGCAAGGATCCTTGTGCACCACAGTCTCTAAACTCTGCTTTCTGTAACAGTCCTTCTGCAACTCAGTCTCTAACCTCTGCTCTCTCTAACAGTCCTTCTGAACCCCATTCTCCAAACTCTGCTCTCTGTAAGATCTCTCTACACCCCAGTTTCCAAACTCTGCTCTCTGTAACATTCCTTCTCCACCCCAGTCTCTAACCTCTGTTCTCTGCAACGGTACTTCTGCACGACAGTCTCAAACCTCTGGTCTCGGCAACAGTCTTTCTTCACCTTAGTATCCAAACTCTGCTCTGGGTATCATTTCTTCAGCACCTTAGTCTCCAACCTCTGCTTTATGTAAGATCTTTCTGCAAAAAACTCTCCAAACTATGATCTCAATAACAGTCCTTCTTCACCCCAGTCTCCAAGCTCTGCTCTCTGTAACAATCCTTCTGCACCTCAGTCTTTAACATCTGCTCTCTGCAACGGTCCTTCTGCACCCCAATCTCCAACCTCTGTTGTCTGCAAGAGTATATCAGCATGTCAGTCTCCAACCTCTGCTCCCTGCTAAAATCTTTCCTCATCCAAGTCTCCAACCATTGCCCTCGGTAACATTTCTCCTGCACCTCAGTCTCCAACATCTGCTCTATGTAAGATTTTTCTGCCACCCAGTCTCCAAACTCTGCTCTCTGTAACAGTCATTCTGCACCCCAGTCTCCAACCTCTTCTCTGTGCAACAGTTCATCTGAACCCCACTCTCCAACCTCGGCTCTCTGTAAGATCCTTCTGCACCCCAATCTCCAAACTCTCATCTCTGTTAAAGTCCTTCTTCACCCCAGTCTCCAACATCTGCTCCCTGCAAAAATCCTTCTGCACCCCAGTCTCCAACTTCTGCTCTCTGCAACAGTTCTTCTGAACCCCAGTCTTTAACATATACTCTGAAACAGTCCTTCTGCATCCCATTCTCCTACCTCTGCTTTCTGTATGAGTCCTTCTGCACCCCAGTCTCCAAACTCTGCTTTCTGTAACAGTCCTTCTGTTTTTCAGTCTCCAATATCTGCTCTCTATTACAGTCCTTCTGGACCCCAGTCTCAAAACTCTGGTCTCTGTAACAGTCCTTCTTCACTCCAGTCTTCAACCTCTGCTCTGTGTAACAGTCCTTCTGCAACCCAGTCTCCAAAATCTGCTCTCTGCAACCGTCCTTTTTCACACAAGTCTCCAACCTCTGCTGTCTGCAACGATTTTTCTGCTCACCAATCTCCCACCTCTGATCTCTGAAATAATCCTACTGCACCCCAGTCGCCAACCTCTGCTCTCTGTAACAATCCTTCTGCACCACAGTCTCCAAACTCTGCTTTACGTAATATTCTTCTGCAACCCAGTCTCCAATCTCTGCTCTCTGAAACAGCCCTTCTGTACCCAGTCTCCAACCTCTGCTACCTGTAACAGGCCTTCTTCAACCAAGTCTCCAAAGTCTGCTCTCTGTAACAGTCTTTCTGTATCTCAGTCTCCTACCTTTGCTCTCTGCAACAGTTCTTCTGCACACCAGTGTCCAACATCTGCACTTTGAAACAGTTCTTCTCCACTCCAGTCTCCAACCTCTGCTCTCCTTATCAGTCCTCCTGTATTGCAGTCTCCAAACTCTGCTCTCTGTAATGGTGCTTCTACACCTCAGTCTCCAACCTATGTTTTCTGTATCAGTCCTTCGGTACCGAAGTCTCCAACCTAAGCTATCTGCAACAGTCCTTCTGCATCTTCGTCTCCAAATTCTACACTCTGCATAAGTCTTTCTGCACCCAAGTCTTCAACACCTGCTCCCTGCAACAGTCCTTCTTCACCCCAGTTTCCAAACTCTGATATCTGCAACAGTCCTTCTGCACCCCAGTCTCCAAACTCTGCTCTTTGTAACAGTCCTTCTGCACCTCAGTCTCCAAATTCTGCTCTCTGCATTAGTCCTTCTGTACCCAAGTTTCCAATTTCTGCTCTCTGAAACAGTCCTTCTACACCCCAGTCTTCAACCTCTGCTCTGTGTAACAGTCCTTCTGCACCCCAGTGTCCAACCTGTGCACTCAGCAATGATACATCTGCATTTCGGTCTCCAACATCTGCTCTCTCCAATAGTCATTCTGGACCCAAGTCTTCAATATCTGCTCTCTGCAACAGTCGTTCTGCGCCTCAGTCTGGAAACTCTGCTGTCTGCAATGATCCTTCTGCACCCCAGACTCTAACCAATGCGATTAGTAACAGTCTTTCTGAACCTCAGTCTCCAAACTCTGCTCTACGTAAGATCCTTCTGCTACCAAATCTCCAAAGTCTGCTCTCTGTAACAGCCCTTCTGCACCCCAGTCTCTAAAGTCTGTTCTCTATAACAATCCTTCTGCACCCCAGTCTCCAAACTCTTCTCTCTGTGACAGTCCTTCTGAATCTCAGTCTCCTACATCTGCTCTCTGCAACAGTCCTTAAGCACCCCAGTCTCCAATTTCTTTTCCCTGCAACAGTCCTTCTACACCCCAGTCTCCAAACTCTGCTATCTGCAAGAGTCCTTCTGCACTCCAGTCTCCAAACTCTGCTCTCTGTAACAATCCTTCTGTGCCTCAGTCTCCAACCTCTACTCTCTGTAAAAGTCCTTCTGCACCTCAGTCTCCAACATCTGCTCTCTGTAAGATCCTTCTGCAACACAGTGTCCAAACTCTGCCCTCTGTAACAGTCTTTCTGCGCCCCTTCTCCCAACTCTCCTCTGCGTAACAGGCCTTCTTCACCACAGTCTCCAAACTCTGCTCTCTGTAACAGGCCTTCTGCACCCCAATCTTCAACCTCTGCTCTCTGTAACAGTCCTTCTATACTGCAGTCTAAAACCTCTGCTCTCTGTAACGGTCCTTTTGCACCCGAGTTTCCAAACTCTGCGTTATTTATGAGTCATTCTTCACGCAAGTCTCCAAACTCTGCTCTCTGTAAAACTTTCTCTGCACCTCAGACTTTAACCTTTGTTCTCTGCAACAGTCCTTTTGCGCCCCAATCTTCAACCTCTGGTCTCTGCAACAGTCTTTCTGCACCTCAGTGTCCAAACTCTGCTCTCTGTAAGATCCTTCTGAAACCCAGTCTCCAACCTCTGCTTTCTGCAATTGTCCTTCTGCACCCCAGTCTTCAAACTCTGATCTCTACAACGGTTATTCTGCACCCCAGTCTCCAAACTCTGATCTCTGTAACAGTCTTTCTGTACCTCAGTTTCCAATCACTGCTCTCTACAACAGTCCTTCTACACCCCAGTCTCCATAATCTGCTCGCCCCAACGATCCTTCTGAAGCTAAGTCTCCAACCTCTTTTCTCTACGTCAGTTCTTCTGCACCCCAGTCTCCAACCTCTGCTATCGGTAACAGTCCTTCTGTACCGCAGTCTCAAACCTCTGTTCTCCGTAAGTAAGGGTCCTTATGCACCCCAGTACCCAACCTCTGCTATCTGTATCAGTCATTTTGCACCACAGTCTCCAAACTCTTCTCTCTGTAACAGTCCTTCTGCAACTCAGTCTCAAACTCTGCTCTCTGCAACAGTCCTTCTGCACCACAGTCTCCAAACTCTGCTCTCTGCACCAGTCCTTTTGCAACCCAGTCTCCAACATTTGCTTTCTGCAACAGTCCTTCTCAACCCCAGTCTCCAACCGCTGCTCTCCATAACAGTGCTTCTGCAACTCAGTCTCCAACGTCTGTTCTTTGTAAGATCTTTCTGCAACCAAGTCTCCAAACTCTGCTCTCTGTAACAGTCCTTCTGCACCTCAGTCTCCAAACTCTGCTCTCTGTAAAAGGCCTTCTGCACCCCAGTCTCCAACCTCTGCTCTCTGTAAAGATCCCTCTTCACCTTAGTCTCCAACCTCTGCTCGCTGCAACAGTCCTTCTGTACCTCAGTCACCAACTTCTGCTCTGTATCAGTCCTGCACCCCTTTCTCCTGCATCTGCTGTCTGTAACTGTCTTTCTTCACCTCAGTCTTCAACCTCTGCTCTGTGTAAGAGTCCTTCTGCATCTCAGTCTGGAAACTCTGCTGTCTGCAACAATTCTTCTGCACACAAGTTTTTAACTTCTGTTGTCTGGAACGATCTTTCTGAAACTCAGTCTCCAATCTTTACTCTCTGTAACAGTCCTTCTTCACCTCAGTCTCCAACATCTGCTCTCTGTAAAATCCTTCTGTATCCAAGTTTTCAAACTCTGCCATCTGTAACAGCCCTTCTGGAACCCTTCTCCAAACTCTGCTTTTCATAAAAGGAATTCTGCACCCAAGCCTTCAACCTCTGCTCTCTTTAAGAGTCCTGCTGCACCTCGGTCTTCAAACTCTGCTCTCTGTAAGATCCTTCTGCAACCTTGTCTAAAAACTCTGCTCTCTGTAACAGTCCTTCTGCACCTCAGTCTCCAACCTCTGTTCTTTGCAACACTCCTTCTGCACTCCAGTTGCCAACCTCTGCTCTCTGTAACAATCGTTCTGTACTGCATTCTCCAAACTCTGCTCTCTGTAATTGTCCTTCGGCACCTCAGTCTCCAAACTCTGATTTCTGTATCAGTCCTTCTGCACCCCAGTCTACAAACTTTGCTTTCTGTAACAGTCCTTCTGAACCTCATATCCAAACTCTGCTATCTGCAACAGTCCTTATGCACCCCATTCTCCAACCTCTGCTGTCTGCAACATTCCTTCTGTAACCCAGTCTGCAACGTGTGCTCTGTGTAAGAGTCCTTCTGCAGCCAAGTCTCCACCTCTGCTCTCTGAAACGATCTTTCTGTACCTCAGTCTTAAACATCTGCTCTCTGCAAAAGTCCTTCTGCACCCCAGTCTCCAACATCTGCTCTCTAAACAATCCTTCTGCACCCCCAACTCCAACATCTACTCTCTGCAAAAGTCCTTCTGCACCCCAGTGTCCAAACTCTGCTTTAGGAACGATCCTTCTACACCTTAGTCTCCAACCTCTGCTCTCTGAAAGATCCTTCTGCACCCCAGTTTCCAAAATGTTCTCTCTGTAATATTCCTTCTCCACGCCATTCTCCAACCTCTGTTTTCTTCAACGGTCCTGCAGCACCTCAGTCTCAAACCTCTGTATTCCGCAACAGTTCTGCTGCTCCCCAGTCTCCAAACTCTGCACTGTGTAATAGTCCTTCTGTACCATAGTCTCCAAACTCTGCTCTCTGTAAAGGTCCTTTTGCACACCAGTCTACAACCTCTGCTTTCTTTATCCGTCCTTCTGCACCTCAGTCTCTAATCTCTGCTCTCTGCAAAAGTCCTTCTGCACCCTCTGTAACAGTCCTTCTATACCACAGTCTCCAATCTCTGTTCTCTGTAACAGTCCTTCTGCACCAGAGTCTCAAACCTCTGCTTTCTGTATCAGTCTTTCTGCAACACGGTTTCCAAACTCTGCTCTCTGTAACAGTCTTTCTGCACCTCTGTCTCCAACCTCTGAACTCTGCAACCTTAATTCTGCTCCCAATTCTCTAACCTTTGCTCTTTGTAACAGTTCTTCTGCACCCCATTCTCTAAACTCTGCTCTCTGGAACAGTCCTTTTTAACTACAGTCTCCAACTTCTTCTCTCTGTAACGGTCCTTCTGCACCCCAGACTCAACCTCTGCTTTCTCTATCAGTAATTTTGCACCCCAGTCTCCAAACTTTGCTCTCTGTAACATTCTTTCTGCATCTCAGTCTCCAATCTCTCCTCTCTGCACTGATCCTTCTGGACCCCAGTCTCCAACTTCTGCTCTCTGTAACAATCTTTCTGCACCACAGTCTCCAAACTCTGCTCTCTGTAAGATATTTCTGCACTCCAGTTTTTAAACTCTGCTCTCTGTAACATTCCTTCTCCAACCCATTCTTTAAACTCTGTTTTCTGGACATGTCCTGCGCCACCCCAGTCTCCAACCTCTGTCCTCTGCAAAAGTCATTGTGCTAACCAGTCTCCAAACTCTGCTCTTTGTAACGGTCTTTCAGCACCCCAAACTCTGCTTTCTGTATCAGTCCTTTTGAACCTCAGTCTCAAACTTCTGCTCTCTGTATCTATCCTTCTGCATTTCAGTCTCCAACCTGTGCTCTCTGTAACATTCCTTCTGCACCCCAGTCTCCAAACTCTGCTCTCTGTAACAGTTTATCTATACCGCAATCTCCAACCTCTGGTCTCGGTAACGGTCCAACTGCACCCCAATTTTCAACTTCTGCTTTCTGTAACAGTCCTTCTGCACCCCAGGCTACAAACTCTGCTCTCTGTAACAGTCCTTCTACACCTCAGTCTCCAACCTCTGTTCTCTGTAACAGTCCTACTGAACCTCAGTCTGACACCTCTGCTCTTTTCACGATCCTTCTGCACCCCAGTCTACAAACACTGCTCTCTGTAACAGTCCACCTGCATCTCAGTCTCGAATCTCTGCTCTCTGTAAGAACCTTGAGCAACCCAGTCTCCAAACTCTGCTCTCTATAACTGTCCTTCTGCACCCCAGTCTCCCACCTCTCCTCTCTGTAACATGCCTTGTGCATGCCAGTCTCCAAACTCTTCTCTCTGTAGCAGGCCTTCTGCACCCCAGTCTTCAAAATCTGCTCTCTCCTAGAATCCTTCTGCACCCCAGTCTCCAACATCTGCTCTCTGCAATGATGCTACTGCAACACAGTCCTTAACCTCTGATCTCTGCAACAGTCCTTCTACACCACAATCTCCAACCTCTGGTCTCTGTAACAGTCCTTCTGAACCCAAGTCTCCAAACTCTGCTCTCTGTAAGAGTCTTTCTGCACATCAGACTCCAACCTCTGCTCTCTGCAACAGTACTTCTGCACTCCAGTCTCCAACCTCTGTTCTCTGCAACAGTCCTTCTTCACCCCAGTTTCAAACTTCTGCTCTCTGCAACAGTTTTTCTGCACCCCAGTCTCTAAACTCTCCTCCTTGCACCGATCCTTCTGGACCCCAGTCTCCAACCTCCGCTCTCTGTAACAGTCCTTCTGCACCGCAGTCTCCAACCTCTGCTCTCTGTAACAGTCCTTATGTTCTGCAGTCTCCAAACTCTGCTCTCTGTAATGGTCTTTCTGAAACCCAGTCTCCAACCTCTGATTTTTGAATCAGTCCTTCTGAATATCAATCTCCAACCACTGCTCTCTGTATCTATCCTTCTGCACTCAGTCTCCAACCTGTGCTTTCTGCAACAGTCCTTCTGCACATCAGTCTCCAACCTTTGATCTCTGTAACAGTCCTTCTATACCGCAGTCTTTAACCTCTTCAAAACTCTGCTTCCTGTAACAGTCCTTCTGCACCTGAGACTCCAAACTCTAATCTCTGTAACAGACCTTCTACACCCCAGTCTCTAAACTCTGCTTTCTGTATCAGCCTTTTTGAACCCCAGTCTCCAACCTCTGTTCTCTGTATCTATCTTTCTGTACCTCAGTCTCCAAAATCTGCTCTCTGCAACAGTCCTACTATACTGCAGACTTCAAACTCTGATCTCTGTAAACGTCTTTCTGCAGCCCTGACTCCAAACTCTGCTTTCTGTATCAGTCCTTCTGCACCTCAGTCTCCAAATTCTGCTCTCTCTAAGAGTCTTTCTGCACCTCAGTATCCAACCTCTGCTCTCTGAAAAAGTCCTTCTGCACCCCAGTCTCCAATCACTGCTCTCTGTAAAAGTCCACTTTCACCATAGTCTCCAATCTCTGCTCTCGCTAAGATTTTTCAGAAACTCAGTCTCCCAACTCTGCTCTCTATACCAGTCTTTCTGCACCCAAGTCTTCAATCTCTTCTCTCTGCAACGATCATTCTTAACCCCAGTCTCCAACCTCTGCTCTCTGCAACAGTCCTTCTACACCCCAGTCTCCAACATCTAGTCTCTGCAACAGTCCTTCTGCACCTAAGTCTGAAAACTCTTCTTTCTGTAAAGAACCTCCTGCACCCCAGTCTCCTACCTCTGCTGTCTGTTATAATCCTTCTGCACCTCAGTCTCTGACCTGTTTTCTCTCTAAGATCAATCTGAAACTCAGTTTCCAACATCTGCTCTCTGTAACAGTCCTTCTGCACCTCAGTGTCCAACCTTTGTTCTCTGCAACAGCCTTCTGCATCCCAGTCTGCATACTCTGCTCCCTGCAACGAACTTTCTGGATCCCAGTCTCCAACGTCTGCTCTCTGCAATAGTCCTTCTGCACCACAGTCTCCAACCTCTGCTCTCTGTAAGATATTTCTGCACTCCAGTTTCCAAACTCTGCTCTTTCTAACATTCCTTCTCCACCCTAGTCGCCAACCTCAGCTTTCTGCAGGGGTCCTGCGGCACCCCCGTCTCCAAACTCTGTCCTCTGAAACAGTCCTTCTGCTCCCCAGTCTCACATATCTGCTCTCTGTAACAGTCCTTCTGTACCGCATTCAACAAACTTTGTTCTTTGTAAAGGTCCTTCTGCACCCCAGACTCCAACTTCTGCTTTCTGTATCAGGACTTCTTGAACCCCAGTCTCCAACGTGTGCTCTCTGTGTCTATCTTTCTTCACCTCAGTCTCCAACCTGTGCTTTCTGTAACAGTCCTTCTGAACCCAAGTCTCCCACCTCTGCTCTCTGTAACAATCCTTCTATACCGTAGTCTCTAACCTCTGGTCTCTGTAACGGTCCTTCTGCACCCCAATTTACAACCTCTGCTTTCTGTAACAGTCCTTCTGCACCTCAGTCTGAAACTCTGCTCTCCACAATCCTTCTGCACCCAGTCTCCAACCACTGCACTCTGTAACAGTCCACCTGCACCTTAGTCTCCAAACACTGCTCTCTGTAAGATCCTTCCAGCAACCAAATCTTCTAAATCTGCTCTCTTTACCAGTCCTTCTGCACCCAAGTCTCCAACCTCTCCTCTATGTAACAGGCCTTCTGCACGCAGGTCTCCAACCTCTGCTCTGGGCAACGATCTTACTGCACCCCAGTATTTATCCTCTGCTCTCTGCCAATGATCCTACTGCACCCCAGTCTCCAACCTCTGCTCTTACAACAGTCCTTCTGAACCTCAGTCTCCAAATTCTGCTCTCTGTAAGATCCTTCTGCACCACTCTCTCCAACCTCTGCTCTCTGTAACAGTCCTTCTGCACCCCAGTCTCCAACCTCTGCTCTCCGCAACAGTTCTTCTGCACCCCAGTCTCAAAATTCTGCTCTCTGCAACAGTCCTTCGGCACCCTAGTTACCAACATCAGCTCTCTTTTAAAGTTTTTCTCCACCCAGTTTTCAAACTCTGCTCTTTGTAACAGTCCTCCTGTACTTCATAATCCAAACTCTGCTCCTGTAATTGTCATTCTGCACCCCAGACTCCAATCTCTGCTTTCTGTATCACTCCTTCTACACCCAGTCTCCAACCTCTTCTCTCTATTACAGTCCTTCTGCACCCCAGTCTCCAAAATCCGCTATCTGCAACAGTTCTTCTGCACCCCCAGTCTCCAACCTCGGCTCTCTGTAACAATCCTTCTGCACCTCAGTCTCCAAACTCTGTACTCTGCAACTTTATTTCTGCACCTCAGTCTCCAACATCTACTCTCTGTAACAGTCTTTTTGCACCTGATTCTTTAATATCTGATCTCTGTAGGATCCTTCTCCAACCCAGTCTCCAAACTCTGATCTCTGTAACAGTCTTTCTGCACACCAGTCTCAAACCTCTGCTCTCTGCACCGATCCTTCTTCACCCCAGTCTCCAATCTCTGGTCTCTGCAACAATCCTTATCCACACCAGTCTCCAACATCTGCTCTCTGCAAGAGTCCTTCAGCAACTCAGTCTAAAAACTCTTCTCTCTGCAACGATCCTTCGGCACCTCAGTCTACTAACTCTGCTCTCTGTAAGACCCTTCTGCAACTCAGTCTTCAAACTCTGCTCTCTTTAACAGTCCTTCTGCATAATAGTTTCCAACCTCTACTCTCTGTAACAGGAATTTTACAACCCAGTCTCGAACCTCTGCTCTCTATAGCAGGCCTTCAGAACCCCAGTCTCCAACCTCTTCTCTCTGCAGTGATATTTCTCCACCCCAGTCTCCAACCTCTGCTCTCGGAGACATTCCTGCACACTAGTCACCAAACTCTGCTTTCTGTAAGAACCTTATGCACACCAGTCTTCAACCTCTTCTCTCAACAACAATTTGGTCCATCCCAGTCTCAAACATCTGCTCTCTGCAAAAGTCCTTTTGCACCCCAGTCTCTAAACTCTGCTCTTTGTAAGATCCATCTGAACCCCAGTCTTCAACCTGTGCTCACTGTAACACTCCTTCTGCACACCAGTCTCCAAACTCTGATTTCTGTAACTGTCCTTCTGCACCTCAGTCTCTAAAATCTGCTGTCTGCAACGATCCTTCTGGACCCCAGTCTCCAACTTCTGCTCTGTGCAACAGTCCTTCTGCACCACATTCTCCAACCTCTGCTCTCTGTAAGATCCTTCTGCACTCCAGTTACTAAACTATGCTCTCTGTAACATTCCTTGTCCACCTCAGTCTCCAACCTCTTTCCTCTGCAACAGTTTTTCTGCTCCCCAGTCTCCGAGATCTGCTCTGTGTAACAGTCCTTCTGTACCGCAGTCTCCAACCTCTGCTCTCTGTAACAGTCCTTCTACACCCCAATTTCCAACCTCTGCTTTCTGTAACAGTTCTTCTGCAACTCAGTCTCCAAACTCGGCTCCCTGTAACACTCCTTCTACACCTCAGTCTCCAACCTTAGCTCTGTATAACAGTCCTTCTGCACCTCAGTCTCCAACCTCTGCTATTGGTAACAGTCCTATACCGCAGTCTTAAACCTCTACTCACTTTATCGGTTCTTCTGCATACCAATTTCCAAACTCTGCTTCCTGTAACAGTCCTTCTGAACCTGAATCTCCAAACTTTGCTCTCTGTAAGTAGTCCTTCTACAACCCAGTCTCCAACCTCTGCTCTCTGCAACAGTTCTTCTACATCCCAGTCTCCAACATATGCTCTCTGCAACAGTCCTTCTCACCGCAGCCTGAAAACTCTGCTGTCTGGAACGAACCTTCTGCACCCCAGTTTCCTACCTCTGCTCTCTGTAACAGTCCATTTACACCTCAGTCTCCAACCTCTGCTTTCTTTAAAAGTCCGTCTGCACCTCAGTCTCCAAATTCTGCTCTCTGTAAGATCCTTCTGCACCACCGTCTCCAACCTCTGCTCTCTGTAACAGTATTTCTCAAACCCAGTCTTCAACCTCTGCTCTCCCCAACAGTTCTTCTCCACCCCAGTCTACAACATCTGCTCTCTGCAACAGTCTTTCCGCACCCTAGTTAACAACATCAGCTCTCTTTTGAAGTCCTTCTGCACCCCAGTCTCCAACCTCTGCTTTCTGTATCAGTCCTTCTGCACCCGAGTCTGCAAGCTCTGCTCTCTATAACAGTCATTTTGCACCCCAGTCTCCAAAATTCGCTATCTGCAACATTCTTTCTGTACCCAAGTCTCCAACCTCTGCTCTCTGAAACAATTTTTGTGCATCTCAGTCTCAAAACTCTGTATTCTGCAACGTTACTTCTGCACCTCAGTCTCCAACATCTACTCTCTATATCAGTCTTTCTGCACCTGATTCTTCAAACTCTTCTCTCTGTAGGATCCTTCTCCAACCCAGTTTCCAAACTCTACTTTCTGTAACAGTCCTTATGCACACCAGGCTCCAACCTCTGCTATCTGCAACGGTCCTCCTACACACCAGTTTATAAACTCTGCTCTCTGTAACAATCCTTCTGCACCTTAGTCTCCAAACTCTGCTCTCTGAAACAGTCTTTCTTAACCCCAGTCTCCAACCTCTGCTCTCAGAACAGTTCTTCTGCACCCCAATCTCCAAACTCTGCTCTCTGTAACACTCCTTCTGAACCCTAGACTCCACCCTCTACTCTCTGTATAAGTCCTCTGAACCTCAGTCTCCAACCTCTTCTCTCTGTAAGATTCTTCTGCAACCCATTCTCCAAATGCTGCTCTTTGTAACAGGCCTTCTGCACCCCAGTCTCCAAACTCTGCTCTCTTTAACAGTCCTTCTGCACCCCAGGATCCTACATCTGCTCTCTGAAACAGTCCTTCTGAACCTCAGTCTTAAAACTCTGCTCTCTTCAAAAATCTTTTTGCACCCGAGTTCCCAACCTTTGTTCTCTGTAACAGTCCTTCTGAACGTCAGTCTCCAAAATGCTCTCTGTAAGATCCTTCTGCAACCCAGTCTCAAAATTGTGCTATCTATAACAGTCCTTCTGCACCCCAGTATCCAAAGTTTGCTGTCTGTAACAGGCCTTCTGCACCTCGGTCTCGATTCTCTGCTCTCTGTAACAGGATTTCTGCACCCCAGTCTCCAACCTCTTTTCTCTGCAAGGATCCTTCTTCACCTCAGTCTCCAACCTCTGCTCTCTGAAACAGTCCTTCTGTATCACAGTCTCCAACCTTTGCTCTCTGTAACGGTCCTACTGCACCCCAGTCTCAAACCTCTGATTTCTGTATCAGTCTTTTTGCAAAACAGTTTTCAAACTCTGCTGTCTGTAACAGTCCTTCTGAACCTCTGTCTCCAACCTCTGCTCTATGCAACCTTAATTCTGCACCCCATTCTCTAACCTCTTCTCTCTCCAACAGTCCTTCTGAGCCAAAGTCTCCAACATCTGCTCTCTGCAACAGTCCTTCTTTACACTAGTCTTTAAACTCTGCTGTCTGTACCAGTCCTTCTGTACTGCAGTCTCGAAACTTTGCTTTCTGTAATGGTCCTTTTACACACCGGACTCCAACCTCTGCTTTCTGAATCAGTCCTTCTGCACCCGAGTCTCCAACCTTTACTCTCTGTGACAGTCGTTCTGCTCCTCAGTCTCCAAACTCTTCTCTCTGCAACAGTCCTTCTGCACCCATGTCTCCAACACCTGCTGCCTGCAACAGTCCTTCTACACCCCATTCTACAACCTCTGCTCCCTGCAATTTTCCTTCTGCACCTCAGTCTGCAACGTCTACTCTCTGTATCATTCCTTCTGCACCTCAGTCTTCCAACTCTGATCTCTGTAAGATCCTTCTGCAACACAGTCTCCAAACTCTGCCCTCTTCAACGATCCTTCTGCACCCCAGTTTCCAAACTATGCTCTCTGTAACAGTCCAGTTGCACCTCAGTCTCCAAACTCTGCTCTCTGTAAGATGCTTCTGCAACCCTGTCTCAAAACTCTGCTCTCTGTAACAGTCCTTCTGCACCCCAGTCTCCAACTTCTGCTCTCTGCAACACTCCTTCTAAACCCCAGTCTCCAACCTCTGCTCTATGCAACAGTCCTTCTGCACCACAGTCGCCAACATCTGTTCTCTTTAAAAATTATTCTTCACCTCAGTTCCCAAACTCTGATCTCTGCAAACGTCCTTGTACACCCCAGTCTCCATCCTCTGCTCTCTGTAAAAATCCTTTTGCAACCCAGTCTCCAAAATCTGCTCTCTCCAATGATCCTTCTGCATTCAGTCTACAACATATATTCTCTGCAACAGTCCTTCTGCACCTCAGTTTGAATACTCTGCTCTCTGCAATGATCCTTGGACAACCCAGTCTCCAAACTCTGCTTTCTGTAACAGTCTTTGTGCACGTCATTCTCCAACCTCTGCTATCTGTAACAGTCCTTCTGCACCCCTGTCTCGAACCTCTGCTCTCTGTAAGATCCTTCTGCTCCCAGGTTTCCAAACTCTGTTCTTCGTAACATTCCTTCTGGTACCCAGTCTCCAACCTCTTCTCTCTGTAACAGTCCTTCTGCTCCCCAGTCTCCAAGCCCTGCTCTCTGTAACAGTCCTTCTATACCGCAGTCTCCAACCTCTACTCTCCGTAACTGTCATTCTGTACTGCAGTCTCCAAACTCTGCTCTTTGCAACGGTCCTTCTGCACCCCAATCTCCAACCTCTGTTGTCTGCAAGAATTCTTCAGCACCTCAGTCTCCAACCTCTTCTTTCTGCAACAATTCTTTTGCACCCCAGTCTCCAACATCTGCTCTCTGAAAAACTCCTTCTGCACCCGAGTCTCTAACATCTGCTGTTGGAGACCAGCTCCAACAGGGGGTCTCAGGAGACGAACGGATGGTGAGGAGTCGGTGAAAGATGGGGGGGAGAAACAACACAGACACCAAAGTGAAGGTGTTGATCCCAATCTTTACTTGTGAAGTTGATCATATATACTTTTCATTTTGGCAGGCTTACAGTACTTTGTGGTTACAAAACAGGAATCATTATTCAAACAAAACAAAATATTACATAGCTACAATTAGAATAGAAGAATGTATCTTGGCTTATGCATAAGCAAGCATTTGTACTTTCAGTTTGCGTTTTGCTTTGAGCAGTTTCTGCTTAGTTAACTTTTAATAATAGTTACAAATGTCCCAAACTATTGGCCTATACCTTGACTATTCTTTCTTGACTTACTGACTGGAACCGGTGCCATGGTTACGGCAAGGGGTTGACTTGTTATTACTTTTAATCAAACAGAAGTAAGAGCACAAACCATTGTGCACAGGAACAAGAACACGTTGCCCAGTACTAAGCACTAATCTATCTTCTTAACATTAATTTTTCTTCTCTAGATTTTAATTTAATTTCTCAAAAACTTCCTTGACAGGAATACAGGGAGTTTTTCTTTAGACATTAACAATTTACACTCCACAGCTGAATCATTGCATTTAGAGCAAACAGATCTATGCTTTAGAAGTAGTTACATTAATTGGGAAAGTCATGATTTTTCCTTTATACTTAATGGTCATATGAGAAATCAAAACTATACTTATTAAAGGAGTACAAAAACAAATCAGCCCATTCCTAGAAACATACTGCGCTCCTCCAGAGGATGGACGCCTTGCGCCATCCACCTCAGTAGGGCCTTGCCATTGCCTGAGTCAGGGGAGGGGCGCAGCAATCTGCTCTCTGCAACAGTCCTTCTGCATCTCAGTCTGAAAACTCTGCTCTCTGCAACGATCCTTGTGCACCACAGTCTCCAAACTCTGAACTCTGAAAAAGTCCTTCTGTACTGCAATATCTAACCTCTTCTCTCTGTAACTTCTGCACCGCAGTCTCCACCTTATACTTTCTGTATAAGTCCTTCTGTACCCCAGTCTCAAACCTCTGCACTTTGAAACAGTCCTTCTCCACCCCAGTCTCCAACTTCTGCTCTCTGTAACAGTCCTCCTGTAGTGCAGTCTCCAAAATCTGCTCTCTGTAACGGTCCTTCTTCACCTCACTATTCAAGTTCTGCTCTGTGTAACAGTCCTTCTGCAACCCAGTTTCTAAAATCTGCTCTCGGCAATAGTCCTTCTGCAGCCCCTCTCCAACATCTGCTCTCTGCAACAGTCCTTCTGAACCCCAGTCTCCAAACTCTGCTCTCTTCAACGATCCATCTGGACCCCAATCTCAAACGTCTGCACTCTGCAGCAGTCCTTCTGCACCACAGTCTCCAAACTCTGCTCTCTGTAAGATCCTTCTGCACTTCAGTTTCAAAACCCTGCTCTCTGTAACATTCCTCTCCCACCACAGTCTACAACCTCTGTCCTCAGCAACAGTCCTCTGCTCTCAAGACTCCGAAATCAGCTCTCTGTAACAGTCCTTCTGTACCGCAGTCTCCAACCTCAGCTCATTGTAACGGTCTTTCTATATCCCAGTATCCAACCTCTGCTTTCTGTAACAGTCTGTCTGAACCCCAGTCTCCAACATCTGTTCTATGTAAGAGTCCTTCTGCACCTCAGTCTCCAACATCTGTTCTATGTAAGAGTCCTTCTGCACAACAGTCTTCAACCTCTGCTCTCGGTATCACTCCTATATCGCAGTCTCCAAACTCTTCTCTCTGTAACGGTCCTTCTGCACCCCAATTTCCAAACTCTGCTTCCTGTAACAGTTCTTCTGCACCTTAGTCTCCAAACTCTCCTCTTTGTAACAGTCTTTCTACACCTCAGTCTCGAACCCCTGCTCTTTGTAACAGTCCTTCTGCACCTCAGTCTGAAATCTCTGCTCTCTTCATGATCCTTCTGCACCCAGGTCTCAAACCACTGCTCTCTGTGACAGTCCACCTGCACCTCAGTCTCCAACCTCTGCTCTCTGTAAGATTCTTCAGCAACCCAGTCTCCAACCTCTGCTCTCTATAACAGTCTTTCTGCACCCCAGTCTCCAACCTCTCCTCTCTACAACTGTCTTTCTGCCCCTCAGTCTAAAACCTCTGCTCTCTGCACGATCCTTCTGCAACCTAGTCTCCAATATCTACTCTATGTAACAAAACTTCTTCACCTCAGTCTCCAACCTCTCCTCTCTGTAACAGGCCTTCTGCAGGCCAGTCTCCAAACTCTAATCTCTGTAGCAGGTTTCGGCACCCCAGTTACCAAAATTTGCTCTCTGCAACGATCCTTCTGCACCCCAGTCTCCAACCTTCCTCTTTGTAATGATTCTAGTGAACCCCAGTCTCCAAACTCTGATCTCTGCAACAGTGCTTCTGCACCTCAGTCTTCAAATTCTGCTCTCTGTAAGATCCTTCTGCACCCCTGTATCCAAACTCTGCTCTCTGTAACAGTCCTTCTGCATCTGAGTCTCCAAACTCTGCTCTCTGTTACAGGCCGTCCACACCTCAGTCTCCAACCTCTGCTCTCTGCAACAGTCCTCTGCACCCCAGTCTCCAACCTCTGCTCTCTACAACAGTCCTTCTGCAGCCTAGTCTCCAACATCTGCTCTCTGCAACAGTTCTGCACCTCAGTCTGAAAACTCTGCTCTCTGCAACGACCCTTCTGGACCCCAGTCTCCTACCTCTGCTCTCTGTAACAGTCCTTCTACACCTCAGTCTCCAAACTCTGCTCTCTGTAAGACCCTTTTGCAGCTCAGTCTTTAAACTCTGCACTCTGTAACAGGACTTCTGCACTCCAGTCTCCAACCTCTTCTCTCTGCAACAATTCTTCTCCACCTCAGTCTCCAACATCTGCTCTCTTCAACGATCATTCTGCAGCCCAGTCTCAAAACTCTTCTCTCTATAAGATTCATCTGAACCCCAGTCTCCAAACTCTGCTCTCTGTAACTGTCCTTCTTCATCCCAGTCATCAAACTCTTCTCTCTGTAACAGTCCTTCCGCACCTCAGTCTCCAACCTCTGCTCTATGTAACAGTCCTTCTGCACCCCAGTCTCCAACATCTGCTCTCTTCAGGAGTACTTCTGCACCCCAGTCTCCAAACTCTGCTCTCTGCAACAATCTTTCTGGACCCCAGTCTCCAACGTCTGCTCTCTGCAACAGTCCTTCTGCATCATAGTCTCCAACCTCTGCTCTCTGTTATATCCTTCTGCACTCCAGTTTCCAGACTATGCTCTTTGTAACATTATTTCTAGACCCCAGTCTCCAAACTCTGTCCTCTGAAACAGTACTTCTGCTCCCCAGACTCCAAGATCTGCTCTCTGTAACAGTCTTTCTGTACCGCAGTCTCCAACCTTTGCTCTTTGTAAGGGTCCTTCCGCACCCCAGTCTCCAACCTCTGCTCTCTGTATTAGTCTGTCTAAACCCAAGTCTCAAACCTCTGTTCTCTGTATCTATCGGTGTGCACCTCACTCTCCAACCTGTGCTCTATGTAAGAATCCTTCTGCACCCCAGTCTTAAACATCTGCTCTTGGTAACAGTCCTTCTGCACACCAATTTCCAAACTCTGCTTCCTGTAACAGTCCTTCTGCACCTGAGTCTCCAAACATTTCTCTGTGTAACAGTCCTTCTACACCTCAATCTCCAACGTCTGCTCTTTGTAACCGTCCTTCTGGAACTCAGTCTGAAACCTCTGCTCTCTGCACGATTCTTCTGCACCCCAGTCTCAAACCACTGCTCTCTGTAACAGTTCACCTGCACCCGAGTCTCCAACTTCTGCTCTCTGTAAGATCCTTCAGCAATCCAGTCTACAAACTCTGCTCGCTATAACAGTACTTCTGCACCCCAGTCTACAAACTCTCCTCTCTGCAACAGTCCTTCTGCACCCCAGTCTCGAACATCTGCTCTCTGCACAGTCCTTCTGAAGCTCAGTCTGAAAACTCTGCTCCCTGAAACCACCCTTCTGCACGCCAGTCTCTTAATTCTGCTCTCTGTAACAGTCCTTCTGCACCTCATTCTCCCAACTCTGCTCTCTGTAATATCCTTCTACAACCCAGTCTTTAAACTCTGCACTCTGTAACAGTCCTTCTGCACAACAGTCTCCAAACTCTGCTCTCTGTAACAGGGCTTCTGCAACCAAGTCTCCAACCTCTGCTCTCTGTAACAGTCCTTCTGTACTGCAGATTCCAAACTATTTTCTCTATAAGGGTTCTTCTGCACCCCACTCTCCAACCTCTGCTTTCTCTATCAGTCCTACTGCACTCAATTCTCCAACCTCTGCTCTCTGTAACAGTCCTTCTGCACCTCAGTCTCCAACGTCTGCTCTCTGCAACAGTTCTGCGGCACCCCAATCTCCAACCTCTGCTCTCTGCAACAGTCCTTCTACACCCAAGTCTCCAACTTCTTCACTCGGCAACAGTCTGTCTGCACCTCAGTCTCCAACATCTTTTCTTTTCAAAGGTCTTTTTGCACCTCAGTCTTCAACATCTAATCTCTTTACCAGTCCTTCTGCACCCCAGTCTCCAAAATTTGCTCTCTATAACAGTCTTTCGGCACCCCAGTCTCCACACTCTTCTCTCTGCAACGATCCCGATACACCCAAGTCTCCAAACTCTTCTCTCTGCAAAAGTTCTTCTGCACCCCAGTCTCCAACATCTGCTCTCTGCAAGTTATTCTAAACCTCATTCTGAAAATTCAGCTCTTTGCAACGATCCTAGTGGACCAAAGTCTACAACCTCTGCTCTCTCTGACAGTCCTTCAGCACCTCAGTCACCAACCTCTGCTCTCTGTAAGATCCTTATGCTACCCAGTCTTCAAACACTGCTCTATGTTACAGGCCTTCTGCTCCCCAGTCTCCAAGCTCTTCTCTGTGTAACAAGTTTTCTGCACCTCAGTCTCCAACCTCTTCTCTCTGCAACGATCTTTCTGCACCCCATTCTCCAACCTCTGCTCTCTGTAAGATAATTCTGCACACCTGTCTCCAACCTGTGCTCTCTTTAAAAGTACTTCTGTACCACAGTCTCCAACCTCTATTCTCTGTAATGGTCCTTCTGCACCCCAGTCTCAAACTCTGCTTTCTGGATCCGTCATTCTGCATCTCAGGCTTCAACCTCTGCTCTCTATAACAGTCCTTCCCCGCAGTCTCCAGCCTCTGGTATCTGCAACAGTCCTTCTGCACCCCAGTCTGGAAACACTGCACTCTGCACACTCCTTCTGAACCCAGTCTCCAACCTCTGCTCTCTTCAAAAGTCTTTCTGCACCTCAGTCTTCAAACACTGCTCTCTGTAACAGATTTTCTGCACCTCAGTCTTCAAAAACTGCTCTCTGCAACAGGCCTTCTGAACCCAGTCTCTAAAATCTGCTCTCTAGAACAGTCCTTCTATACATCAGTCTCCAAAATCTACTCTCTACAACGATCTTTCTGCACCCCAGTCTCCAACATCTGCTCTCTGCAACAATCCTTCTGCACCCCAGTCTCCAAACTTTCCTCTCTGTAAGATCCTTCTGCTCCCTAGTCTCCAAACTCTACACTCAGTTTTAGTCTTTTTGCACCCCAGTCTCCAAACACTGCTCCCTGTAACAGTTTTTCTGCACCTCAGTCTTAAACAACTGCTCTCTGCAACAGGCCTTCTGTACCTTAGTCTCCAACCTCTGCTCTCTAGAACAGTCCTTCTATACCCAAGCCTCCATAATATACCCTCTGCAACGATCCTTCCGCACCCCAGTCTCCAACATCTGCTCTCTGCAACAATCGTTCTGCACCACAGTCTCCAAACTTTCGTCTCTCTAAGGTTTTTCTACACCCCAGTTTCCAAACTCTGCTCTCTGTAACATTCGTTCTGCACCCCAATCTCCAACGTCTGCCCTCTGCAATGGTCCCTCTGCACCCAACTCTCCAACCTTGTTCTCTACAACAGTTCTTCTGTACCGCAGTCTTCAACCTCTGTTTTCTGTAAAGATCCTTCTGCACCCCAGTCTCCAACCTTTGCTTTCTGTATCAGTCCTTCTGCACCACAGTCTCCAAACTCTGCTCTCTGAAACAGTCTTTCTGCACCTCACTCTTCAACCTCTGCTCTCTGCAACAGTCCTTTTGAACCCCAGTCTCCAACATCTGCCCTCTGCAACAGTCTTTCTCCAACCCAGTCTCCATCCTCTGCTCTCTGTAACAGTCTTTCTGTACTGAAGTTTCCAAACTCCTCTCTCTGTAACGGTCCTTCTGCACCCCACTCTCCAACCTCTGCTTTCTCTATTTGTCTGTCTGCACTCAAGTCTCCAACCTATGCTTTCTGTAACAGTCGTTCTTCACCTCAGTCTCCAACGTCTGCTTTCTGCAACAGTCCTTTGGCACCCCAGTCTCCAACCTCTGCTCTCTGTTACAGTCCTTCTGTATTGCAGTCTCCAAACTCTGCTCTCTGTAATGGTCCTTCTGGACCACAGTCTCCAAACTCTGCTTTCTGTATCAGTCCTTCTGTACCCTGGTCTCTAAACTCTGCTTTCTGTAACAGTCCTTATGCAACTCAGACTACAATTTCTGCTCTCT
Source organism: Ictidomys tridecemlineatus (assembly GCF_052094955.1). Classification (NCBI taxonomy): domain Eukaryota; kingdom Metazoa; phylum Chordata; class Mammalia; order Rodentia; family Sciuridae; genus Ictidomys; species Ictidomys tridecemlineatus. The sequence continues at coordinate 95,473 of NW_027521192.1, forward strand.
GCAACAGTCCTTCTGCGCCCTAATCTCCAAACTCTGCTCTCTTCAAAAGTCCTTCTGCACCTCAGTGTCCAAACTCTTCTCTCTGTAAGATCCTTCTGAAACCCAGTCCACAACCTCTGCTTTCTGCAATGGTCCTTCTGCACCCCAGCCTCTAAAATCTGTTCTCTACAACAGTTATTCTGCACCCCAGTCTCTAATTTCTGTGCTTAGTAACATTCCTTCTCTACCACAGTCTCCAAACTCTCTTCTCTCTAAGGGTCCTTCTGCACCCCAGTGTCCAACAACTGCTTTCTGTATCAGGCCTTTTGCACCACATTTTCCAAACTCTGCTCTCAGTAACAGTCCTTCTGCACCTCTTTCTGAAAACTCTTCTCTCTGGAACGATCCTTCTGCATCTCAGTCTCAAAACTCTTCTCTCTGTAAGAGTCCTTATGTACCTCAGTCTCCAACATTTTGTCTGTGTAAGATCCTTTTGCAACCCACTATTTAAACTCTGCTCTCTGTAACTCTCCTTCTGCACCCCAGTCTCCAATCACTGCTCTCTGTAACAGGCCTTCTGCACCCCAATCTCCAACCTACGCTGTCTATAACAGGCCTTTTGACCCACCCCAGTCTCAAACCTGTGCTGTCTGTAAGATCCTTCTGCACACCTGTCTCCAACCTCTTCTCTCTGTAAACGTACTTCTGTAAAGCAGTCTCCAAACTCTGCTATCTTTAAAGGTCCTTCTGCACCGAAGTCTCCAATCTGTGCTCTCTGCAACACTACTTCTGCAACCGAGTCTCCAAACTTTACTCTCTGCAATAGATTTTCTGCACATGAGTCTCCAACCTGTGCTCTCTGTAAAAGTCCTACTGCACCCCAGTCTTCAAACTTTGCTTTCTGTAAAAGTCCTTCTGCACCACAGTCTCCAATCTCTGCTCTCTATAACGATCCTTCTGAACCCCCGGCTCCAAAATCTGCTCTCTGCAAGGATCCTTCTGCACCCCAGTCTCCAAAGTCTGCTCTCTGTAATAGTCCTTCTGCACCCCAGTCTCCAACCTCTGGTCTCTGCAACAGTCCTTCTGCACCCAAGTCTTCAACATCTGCTCTCTGCAACAGTCCTTCTACACCCCAGTCTAAAACTTCTACTCTCTGCAACAGTCCTCCTACCCCCCAGTCTCGATACTCTGCTCGCCCCAACGATCCTTCTGCACCACAATCTTCAACATCGGTTCTCTTCAACAGTTCTTCTGCACCCCAGTCTCCAACCTCTGGTCTCTTTAGAAGTCTTTCTGTACCGCAGTCTCCAACCTCTGTTCTCTGTAAGGGTCCTTATGCACCCCAGTATCCAACCTCTGCTTTCTGTATCAGTCGTTATCCACCACAGTCTCAAAAATCTGCCCGCTATAACAATCCTTTTGCAACTCAGTCTGCAAACTCTGCTCTCTGCAACAGTCCTTCTGCACCTCAGTCTCCAACCTCTGCTCTCTGTAAGGGTCCTTCGGCACCCGAGTCTCCAACCTCGTTTTTCTGTATCAGTCCTTCTGCACCCCAGTCTCCAACCTCTTCTCTCTGAAACAATCCTCCTGAACCTCAGTCTCCAATGTCTGCTCTCTGTAACTGTCCTTCTGAACCTCAGTCTTCAACCTCTTCTCTCTGTAACAGTGCTTCTGCACCTCAGTCTCCAACTTTTGCTCTCCTTAATATCTTTCTGAAACCCAGTATTAAAACTCTGCTCTCTGTATCAATCCTTCTGCACCCCAGTCTAAAAACTCTGCTGTCTGTAACAGGCCTAATGCACCCCAGTCTCCGAACTCTGCTTTCTGTATCAGTTCTTCTGCACCTTAGTCTCCAACCTCTGCTCTCTGTAAGGGTCCTTCGGCACCCGAGTCTCCAACCTCGTTTTTCTGTATCAGTCCTTCTGCACCCTAGTCTCCAACCTCTTCTCTCTGAAACAATCCTCCTGAACCTCAGTCTCCAATGTCTGCTCTCTGTAACGGTCTTTCTGAACCTAAGTCTTCAACCTCTTCTCACTGTAACAGTGCTTCTGCACCTCAGTCTCCAACTTTTGCTCTCCTTAATATCTTTCTGAAACCCATTATCCAAACACTACTCTCTGTACCAATCCTTCTGCACCCCAGTCTAAAAACTCTGCTGTCTGTAACAGGCTTTATGCACCCCAGTCTCCGAACTCTGCTTTCTGTATCAGTCCTTCTGTACCCCAGTCTCCAACCTCTGGTCTCTGCAACGATCCTTCTGCACCCCAGTCTTGTACCTCTGTTCTCTACAACACTTCTTCTGCACCCCAGTCTCCAAACACTGCTCTCTGTAACAGACTATCTGTTCCGCAGTATCAAACCTCGGTTTCCTTTAAGGGTTCTACTGCATCCGAGTTTCAAACCTCTGCTTTCTGTATCAGTCCTTCTGCACCACAGTCTCCAAACTCTGCTCTGTAACAGTCCTTCTCCACCACAGTCTGCAACCTCTGCACTCTGCAATTGTACTACTGCACCCCAGTCTCCAACCTCTTCTCTCTGCAACAGTCCTTCTACACCCCAGTCTCTAACCTATGCTCTCTGTAACAGTATTTTGTACTGCAGTTTCCAAACTCTTCTCTCTGTAAGGGTCCTCCTGCACACCACTCTCAAACCTCTGCTTTCTCTATCAGTCTTTCTGTACTCAGTCTCCAACCTGTGCTCTGTAACAGTCCCTCTGCACCTCAGTCCCTAACGTCTGCTCGCTGCAACAGTTTTTGGAACCCCAAACTCAAACCTCTGCTCTCTGCAACAGTCCTACACCCAAGTCTCCAACCTCTGCACTCTGCAACAGTCCTTCTGCACCTCAGTCTTCAACCTCTTCTCTTTGCAAAGGTCTTTCTGCACCTCAGTCTTTAAAATCTATTCTCTGTAACAGTCCTTCTGCACCTCAGTCGCCAACCTCTGCTCTCTGTAAGATCCTTCTAAAAACCAGTCTCCAAACTCTGCTTTGTATAACACTCCTTCTTCACCACAGTCTCAAAATTCTGCTGTCTGTAACACTCCTTCAGCACCCCTGTTTGCATTCTATGTTCTCTGCAATGATCCTTCTACACCCAAGTCTCCAACCTCTGCACTCTGCAACAGTTCTTCTGCACCCCAGTCTCCTACATCTGCTCTCTGAAACAGGTTTTCTAAGCCTTATGCTTAAAACTCGGCTCTCTGAAAGGATCATTCTGAACCCCAGTCTCCAAACTCTGCTCTCTCTGACAGTCCTTCGGCACCTCAGTCACCAACCTCTGCTTTCTTTAAAATCCTTTTGCCACTCAGTCTCTAAATTCTGCTGTATGTTACAGGTCATCTGCTCCCCAGTCTCCAAGCTTTGCTCTGTGTAACAGGCCTTCTGCACCTCAGTATCCAACATCTTCTCTCTGCAACAATCCTTCTGCACCCCATTCTCCAAACTGTGCTCTCTGCATCAGTCCTATTGCACCCCAATCTCCAACCTCTGCTCTCTGTAAGATCCTTCTGCACACCTGTCTCAAACCTCGGCTTTCTTTAACAGTCCTTCTGTACAGCAGTCTCTAACCTTTATTCTCTGTAAAAGTCTTTCTGCACCCTAGTCTCCAAACACTGCACTCTGCACAGTCCTTCTGCACCCAGTCTCCAATCTCTCCTCTCTGCGACAGTCCTTCTTCACCTTAGTCTCTAAACACTGCTCTCTGTAACAATTTTTCTACACCTCAGTCTTCAACAACTGCTCTCTGCAACAGTCCTTCTTCACTCCAGTCTCCAAACTCTGCTCTCTAGAACAGTCCTTCTATACACCAGTCTCCATAATCTACTCTCTGCAACGATCCTTCTGCACCACAGTCTCCAAAGTCTGCTCTCTGCAACAATCTTTCGGCACCCAAGTCTCAAAAATTTTCTCTCTGTAAGATCGTTCTGGTTTCCAGTCACCAAACTCTGCTCTCAGTATTAATTTTTCTGCACCCAAGTCTCCAAACACTGCTCTCTGTAACAGGTTTTCTGCACCTTAGTCTTCAACAACTGCTCTCTGCAAGAGTCCTTTTGCACCCCAGTCTCTAACGTCTGCTCTCTGAACAATCGTTCTGCACCCCAGTCTCCAAACGTTCCTCTCTTTAAGATTCTTCTGCACCTCAGTTTCCACACTCTGCTCTCTGTAACATTCCTTCTGCACCACAGTCTCCAACGTCTGCCCTCTGCAATGGTCCCTATGCACCCCAGTCTCCAACCTGGTTCTCTACAACAGTTCTTCAGTACCGTAGTCTCTAACCTCTGCTCTCTGTAATGGTCCTTCTGCATTCCAGTCTCCAAACTCTGATTTCTGTATCAGTCCTTCTGCACCACAGTCTCCAAGCTCTGTTCTCTGCAACAGTCCTTCTGCACCCCAGTATCCAACATTTGCTCTTCAACAGTCCTTCTGCACCACAGTCTCCAACGTTTCTGGTCTGTGTAACAGTCCTTCTGTACTGCAGTCTCCAAACTCTGATCTATGTAACGGTCTTTCCCCACCCCAGTTTAAACACTCTGCTCTCTGTAACATTACTTCTGCAACCCAGTCTCCAACCTCTGCTTAGTACAACAGTCTTTCTGCATCCCAGTCTCCGAACTCTGCTCCCTATAGCAGCCCTTCTGCACCTCAGTCTCCAACCTTTGCTCTCTGCAACAGACCTTCTGCACCCCAGTTGCCAACCTCTGCTATCTGGAAGGTTCCTTCTGCACCCCAGTTCCCAACGTCTGCTTTCTGCAACAGTCCTTCTGAACCCGAGTATCCAAACTCTGCTCTCTGTAAGATCCTTCTGCAACTTCGTCTACCAACTCTGCTCTCTGTAACAGTCCTTCTGTACCGCAGTCTCCAAACTCTGCTCCCTGTAACCGTCCTTCTGCACCCCAGTCTCAAAACACTGCTTTCTGTATAAGTCCTTCTGAACCACAGTCTCCAACGTCTGCTCTCTGCTACAGTCCTAATGAACCCCAGTCTTCATCATCTAATCTCTGCAACAGTCCTTCTGAACGGCAGTCTCCAAACTCTGCTCTCTGTAACAGTCCTTCTGTATTGCAGACTCCAACCTCTGCTCTCTGTAATGAACAACCTGTACCACAGTCTCCAAACTCGGCTTTCTGTATCATTCCTTCTGCACCCCTGTCTCTAACCTCTGCTTTCGGCAATAGTCCTTCTTCACCCAAATCTCAAACTTCTGCTCTATGCAACAGTCCTTCTGCACCTCAGTATCCAACCTCTGTTCTCTGTAACAATCTTTCTGCACCCCAGTCTCCAAATTCTGCTCTCTGCAACAGTCCTTCTTCACCCTAGTCTCCAACCTCTGCTCGCTGTAATATGCTTCTTTACCCCAGTGTCCGAACTCTACTCTCAGTAAGAGTTCTTCTGCACTGCAGTCCCAAACTCTGCTCTCTGTAACAATCCTTCTGCACCTCAGTATCCAAACTCTGCTCTCTGCAAAGGTCCTTCTGCAACTCTGTCTTAAACCTCTGTTCTTGCAACAGTCCTTCCGCTCCCCAGTCTTCAATCTCTGCTCTTTGTAAAAGTCTTTTGCACCCCAGTCTCCAATCTCTGCTCTCTGTAACGGTCCTTCTGAAATTCAGTCTTCATCTCTGCTTTCTTACCAGTCGTGCACCACAGTCTGCAACCTCTACTCTCTGCAACAATTTTTCTGCACTCCAGTCTCCTACGTCTGCTCTCTACAACAGTCCTTCTGCACTTCAGTCTCCAACCTCTGCTCTCTGTAAGATCCTTCTGCACCCCAGTCTCCAACCTCTGCTATCTTCAACGGTCCTTCTGCACCTCAGTCGCCAACATCTGTTCTCAGCAACAGTCTTTCTGCACCCCAGTCTCCAACCTCCGCTCTCTGTAACAGTCCTTCTGCACCTCAGTCTCCAACCTCTGCTCTCTGCAACAATCCTTCTGCACCCCAGTCTTCTACGTTTGCTCTTTACAACAGTCCTTCTGCACCCCAGTCTCCAACCTCTGCTCTCTATAACAGTTCTTCTGCACTGCAGTCCCCAACTTCTGCTCTCTGAAGTGGTCCTTCTGCACCCCAGTTTTTAAACTCTGCTTTTTGTATGAGTCCTTCTGCACCTCAGTTCTCCAATCTCTGCTCTCTGTAACAGTCCTTCTGCACCTCAGTCTTCAACCTCTGCTCTCTGCAATTGACCTTCTGCACCTCAGTATCCAACCTATACTCTCTGTAACAGTCCTTATGCATCTCAGTCTCCAACCTCTACTCTCTGGAAGATACTTTTGCAAACCAATCTCCAAAAGCTGCTCTCTGCAACAGTCCTTCTGCACCCCTTCTCCAAACTCTGTCTCTGTAACAGGCTTTCTGCACCCCAGTCTCCAATATCTGCTTTCTGCATTAGTCCTTCTTCACCTAAACTGAAAATTCTGCTCTCTTCCACGATACTTCTGCACCCAAGTCTTCAACCTCTATTCTCTGCAACAGTCCTTCTGCATCCCAGTCTCCAACCTCTGCTCTCTGTAAAAGTTTTCTGTACCTAAGTCTCCAAATTCTGCTCTCTGCAAAAGTCCTTCTGTAACCCAGTCTCCAACCTCTTCTCTCTGCAACAATAATTCTGCACCCCAGTCTCCAAAATCTGTTCTCTGCAACGGTCCTTCTGCACCTCAGTCTCCAAACTCTACTCTTTGCAACCAGTGCTTCTACACCTGAGTATCCAACCTCTGGTCTCTGTAAGATCCTTCTGCAACCCAGTCTCCAAACTCTGGTCTCTGTAACAGTCTTTCTGCACCACAGGCTTCAACCTCTGCTCTCTGAAACACTCCTTCTGCACGCCAGTTTAAAACTCTGCTCTGCAACATTCCCTCTGTACCCCAGTCTCCAACCTCTGCTACCTGTATCAGTCCTTCTCCACCCAAGTCTCCAATCTGTACTATTTGTAACAGTACTTCTGCACCTCAGTCTTCAACCTCTTCTCTCAGCAAAGGTCCTCATCCACCCCAGTCTCCAAGTTCTGTTCTCTGCAACAGTCAATCTGCACCCCAGTCTCCAACGTCTGCTCTCTGCAACAGTCCTTCTACACCCTAGTCTCAAACCTCTGCTCTCTGCAACAGTCCTTCTACACCCCAGTCTCCATACTCTGCTCACCCCAATGATCCCTCTGCACCCCAGTCTCGAACCAATGCTCTCTGTAACAGTCCTTCTGTAACGCAGTCTCCAAACTCTTTTCTCCGTAAGTGTCCTTATGTACTCCAGTATGCAACCTCTGCTTTATGTATCAGTCGTTTTGAACCACAGTCTCCAAACTATGCCCTCTGCAACTCAGTCTGCAACCTCTGCTTTCTGAAACAGTCCTCTTGAACCCCAGTCTCCATCCTCTGCTCTCTGCAAAAGTCCTTTTGCACACCAGTCTCCAACATATGCTCTATGCAACAGATCTTCTCCACCCCAGTCTCCAACCTCTGCTCTTTTTAACAGTCCTTCTGTACTGCAGTCTCCAACCACTGCTCTCTGTAAGGGTCCTTCTGCACACGAGTCTCTAAGCTCTGCTTTCTGTATTAGTCCTTCTGTACCCGAGTCTTCAACCTTTCTTCTGTGTAACTGTCCTTCTGAACCTTAGTCTCCAACGTCTGCTCTCTGCTACAGTTTTCTTCACCCCTATCTCCAACCTCTACTCTCTGCAACAGTCCTTCTACACCCCAGTCTAAAACCTCTGCTCTCTGCAACACTCCTTCTGCAACCCAGTCTCCAACCTCTGCTCTCTGTATCAATCAATCTGCACCTCAGTCTCCAAGCTCTGCTCTCTGCAACGGTCCTTCTGCACCTCAGCCTCCAAACTCTACTCTCGGCAACAGTGCTTCTGCACCTCAGTCTCCAAACTCTGACCTCTGTAAGATCCTTCTGCAACGCAGTCTCCAAACTCTGCTCTCTGTAACAGTCATTCTGCACCCCAGTCTCCAAACACTGCTCTTTGTAACAGCCTTCTGCACCCCAGTCTCCAACCTCTGCTCTCTTTATCAGTCCTACTGCACCCCAGTCTTTAACCTCTGCTCTCTGCAACGATCCTTCTACACCCTGTTTCCAACCTGTGCTCGCTGCAACAGTTTTTGTTCACCCAGTCTCCAACATCTGCTCTCTGCAACAGTTCTTCTGTACCTCAGTCTGAAAACTCTGCTTTCTGCAACAATCCTTCTGCACCCCAGTCTCAAAACTCTGCTCGCTGTAACAGTCCTTCTGTACATCAGTCTCCAACGTCTTCTTTCTGTAAGACCCTTCTGAAACCCAGTCTGGCAAACTCTGCTCACTGAAACAGTCTTTCTGAACCCCAGTATCCAAACTCTGGTTTCTGTAACAATAATTCTGCACCTAAGTCTCCAACCTCTGCTCTCTGCAAAGGTGCTTCTGCACCCCAGTCTCCAACCTCTGCTCTCTGTAATAGTCCTTCTGTACTGCATTTTTCAACCTCTGCTCTCTGTAAGGGTACTTCTGCACCCGAGACTCCAACCTCTGCTTTCTGTATCAGTCCTTCTGAACCCTAGTCTCCAACCTGTGCTATGTGTAACTGTCCTTCTTCACCTTAGTCTTCAACCTCTACTTACTGCAACAGTCCTTCTACATCACAGTGTAAAACCTCTGCTTTCTGCTACAGTCCTTCTGCATCTCAGTCTCCATCCTCTGCTCTCTGTAACAATCCTTCTGCACCTCAGTATCAAACCTCTGGTCTCTACAACGGTCCTTCTGCACCTCTGTCTCCAACCTCTACTCTAATTAACAGTGTTTCTGCACCTCAGTTCTCCAAATCTGCACTCTGTAAGATTCTCCTGCAAACCAGTCTCCAAACTCTGCTCTCTTTAAAAGGCCTTCTTCACCCCAGAACCCAAACTCTGCTCTCTCTATCAGTCCATCTGCACCTCTGTCTCTAACCTCTGCTCGCTGCAACAGTCCTTGTGCAACGCAGTCTACATCATCTGCTCTCTGCAAAAGTTCTTTTGTACCTCAGTCTGAAAACTCTACTCTCTGCGATAGTCCTTCTGCACCTCAGTCTCCAACCTCATCTCTCTGTAAATCCCTTCTGAAACCCAGTGTGCTAACTCTGCTCTCTGTGACAGTCCTTCTGCACCCCAGTCTCCAACCTGTGCTCTCTGTAACAGGCCTTCTACACTCCAGTCTTCAACCTCTGCTCTCTGTAAGAGGCCTTCTGCACCACAGTCTCCAACCTCTACTCTCTGCAAGGATGCTTCTGCACACCAGTCTCCAACATCTGCTCACTAAAACTGTCCTTCTGCACCCAAGTCTCCAACCTCTGCTCTCTGCGAGATCCTTCTGCACACCAGTCTCCAACCGCTGCTCACTGTAACAGTTCTTCTGCAACCTAGTCTCCAAACTCTGCTGTCTGTAACAATAATTCTGCACCTCAGTCTCCAACCTCTGCTCTCTGCAAGGGTCCTTCTGCACCACAGTCTCTAACCTCTGTTTTCTGAGACAGTCTTCTGCACCCCAGTCTCCAACCTATGCTCTCTGTAAAAGTCGTTCTGTACCGGATTCTCCAACCTCTGCTCTCTGTAACGGTCCTTCTGCACCCCAGTCTCAAACATCTGCTTTCTCTATAAGTCCTTCTGAACCCCAGTTTCCAACCTCTGCTTTCTGCAACAGTCTTTCTGCACCCAAGTCTCCAACCTCTGCTTACTGCAACATTTTTTTGCACCCCAGTTTCCAAACTCTGCTCTCTGTAATGATCTTTCTGAACCCCAGTCTCGAACCTCTGCGCTCGGCAATGATACTGCTGCACCTCAGTGTCCAACCTCTTCTCTCTGCAAACATCCTTTTGCACCCCAGTCTAAAAACTCTTCTCGCTGCAACAGTCCTTGTGAACCCCAGTCTCCTACATCTACTCTCTGCAACAGTTATTCTGTACCTCAGTCTGAAAACTCTGCTCTCTTCAATAATCCATCTGCACCCCAGTATCAAACCTCTACTCTCTGTAACAGTCCTTCTGTACCTCAGTCTCCAATCTCTGCTCTATGCATCAGTCCTTCTGCACCCAAGTCTCCAACATCTGCTCGCTGATACAGTCCTTCGACACCCCAGTCTCCAACCTCTGCTCTCTGTAACAGTCCTTCTACACCACAGTTTCCATACTCTGCTTGCCCAAACGATCCTTCTGCACCCCAGTCTCCAACGTCTGCTCTCTGCAACAGTCATTGTACACTCCAGTCTTCCAACCTCTGCTCTCTGCAACAGTCCTTCTATACCCCAGTCTCTATACTCTGCTCGACCCAACGATCGGTCTGCTCACAAGTCTCCAACCTCTGTTCTCTACATCAGTTCTTCTGCACCCCAGTCTCCAACCTCTTCTCTGGGTACCAGTTCTTCTGTACCGCAGTCTCCAACCTCTGTTCTCCTTAAGGGTCCTTATGCAACACTGTATCTAACCTCTGCTTTCTGTATAAGTCGTTTTGCACCACAGTCTCCAAACTCTGCCTTCTGTAAGAGTCTTTCTGCAACTCAGTCTGCAACCTCTGCTCTCTGCAACAGTCCTTGTGCACCCCAGTCTCCATCCTCTGCTCTCTGCAACATTCATTCTGCACCCCAGTCTTTAACATCTGCTATCTGAAACAGTCATTCTCCACCCCAGTCTCCAAACTCTGCTCTCTGTAAGATTCCTTCTGTACTGCATTCTCGAAACTCTGCTCTCTGTAAGGATACTTCTGCACCTGAATCTCCAAACTCTGCTTTCTGTATCCGTCCTTCTGCACTCCAGTCTGCAACCTCTGTTCTGTGTAACTGTCCTTCTTCACCTTAGTCTTCAACGTCTGCTCTCTTCTACAGTTTTTCTAGACGCCAGTCTCCATCATCGACTCTCTCATCAACAGTCCTTCTGCACCCCAGTCTCCAACCTCTGCTCTCTGTAACAATCCTTCTGCACCCCAGTCTGCAACCTATGCTCTCTGCAACAGTTCCTTCTGTACCCAAATCTCCAACTTCTGCTCTATGCACAAGTCCTTCTTCACCCCAGAATCCATTCTCTGCTGTCTGTAACAATCCTTCTGCACCCCAGTCTCCAAATTCTGCTCTCTGCAGCAGTCCATCTTCACCCTAGTCTCCAACCTCTGCTCGCTGTAATATGCTTCTGTACCCCAGTCTCCAAACTCTACTCTCTGTAACAGTTCTTCTGCACTGAAGTCTCCACACTCTGCTCTCTGTTACAATCCTTCTGCACCTAAGTCTCAAACCTCTGCTCTCTGCAATTGTTTTTCTGAAACCCTGTCTTAAACATCTGTTCTTGCAACCGTTTTTCCGCTCGTCAGTCTCCAATATCTGCTCTCTGTAAAAGTCCTTTTGTACCCCAGTCTCCAATCTCTGCTCTCTGTAATGGTACTTCTGCACCCCAGTCTCCAACCTCTGCTTTCTGTATCAGTCCTGCACCCCAGTCTCCAAACTTTGCTCTCTGTAACAGTCCTTCTGAACCTCAGTCTCTATCCTTGCTCTCTGCAACAGTCCTTCTGCAACCCAGTCTCCAAACACTGCTCTCTGCAACAATCCTTCTGCATCCCAGTCTCCAACGTCTGCTCGCTACAACAGTCTTTCTGCATCCCAGTCTCCAACCTGTGCTCTCTGTAAGATCATTCTGCACCACAGTCTCCAACCTCTGGTATCTTAAAAGTTTTTTTGGCACCTCAGTCGCCAACCTCTGCTCTCTGCAATAGTCCTTCTGCAGGTGAGTCTTCAAACCAAACTCTCTGTAACAGTTATTCTGCATCTCAGTCTTTTGCAAACCAATCTCCAAAATCTGCTCTCTGTAACAGTCCTTCTGCACCACTTCTCCAAACTCTGCTCTCTGTAACAGGCTTTCTGCACCCCAGTCTCCAACATCTACTCTCTGGAACAGTCCATATGCACACAAGTCTCCAACCTCTACTCTCTGCCACAGTCATTATGCACCCCAGTCTCTAACATCTGCCCTCTACATTAGTCTTTCTGCACCGCAGTCTTCAAACTCTGCTCTCTGTAACAGTCCTTCTGTACCACAGTCTCCAACCTCTCTTCTCTGTAATGGTCCTTCTGCACCCCAGTCTCCAAAATCTCCTTTCTGTATCAGTCCTTCTTAACAACAGTCTCCAACCTCTCCTCTCAGTAACAGTCCTTCTGCACCTAACTCTCCAACCTCTGCTCTATGCAACAGTCTTTCTGCAACCCAGTCTCCAACCTCTGCTGTCTGCAAGAATCATTTTGCACCCCAGTCTCCAACATCTGTTTTCTGTATCAGTCCTGGACCACAATCTCCAAAATCTGCTCTCTGTAACAGTCCTTCTTCACCTCAGTCTCCAACCTCTGCTCTCTTCAACAATTCTTCTGCACCCCAGTCTCCATCGTCTGCTCTCTGCCACAGTCCTCCTGCATCTCAGACTCCAAACTCTGCTCACTGTAAGATTCTTCTGCACCCCAGTATCCAACCTCTGCTCCCTTTAACGGTCCTACTGCACCCCAGTCTCCCACCTCTGTTCTCTGCATCAGTCCTTCTGCACCATAGTCGCCAACATCTACTCTCTGCAACAGTTCTTTTCTCTGCTCTCTGTAACAGTCCTTCTGTACTGCAGTCTCCAAACACTGCTCTCTGTAAGGGTATTTCTGGACCCCAATCTCCTACCTCTCCTAACTATAACAGTCCTTCTACACCCCTATCTAAAACCTCTGCTCTCTGCAACAGTCCTTCTGCACCCCAGTCTCCAACCTCTGCTCTCTGTATCAATCCTTCTGCACCTCAGTCTCCAAGCACTGCTCTCTGCATGATCCTTCTGCAACTCAGTCTCCAAACTCTACTCGTTGTAACAGTGCTTCTGCACCTCAGTCTCCAACCTCTGCTCTCTGTAAGATCCTTCTGCAACCCAATCTCCAAACTCTGCTCTCTGTAACAGTCATCGTGCACCCCAGTCTCAAAACTCTGCTCTCTGTAAAAGGCTTTCTTCACCCCAGTCTCCAAACTCTGCTCTCTGTATCTGTCTTTCTGGACCCCAGTCTCCAACCTCTGCTCTCTGCAACAATCCATCTGCACCCTGTCTCCAACCTATGCTCACTGCAACAGTCCATGTGCACCCAGTCACTAACATCTGCTCTCTGCAACAGATCTTCTGTACCTCAGTCTGAAAACTCTGCTCTCTGCAACAATCCTTCTGCACCCCAGTCTCCAAACTCTGCCCTCTGTAACAGTTCTTCTGTACATCAGTCTCCAACCTCTGCTTTCTGTAAGACCCTTTAAAACCCAGTCTGCAAACTCTGCTCACTGAAACACTCCCTCTGCACCTCAGTCTCCAATCTCTGCTCTCTGTAACAGGCTTTCTGCACCCCAGTCTCCAACCACTGCTGTCTGTAAGAGGCATTCTTCACCCCAGTCTCCAACCTCTTCTCTGTTTAAGATCCTTCTGCACCCCAGTCTCCAAACTCTGCTCTCTTCAACAGTCTTTCTGCACCCCAGTCTCCAACCTCTTCTCTGTGTAAGATCCTTCTGCACACCAGTCTCCAACCTCTGCTTTCTGTAACATTCCTCTGGAACCCAGTCTCCGAACTCTGCTCTCTGTAACAATAATTCTGCACCTCAGTCTCCAACCTCTGCTCTCTGCAAAGGTGGTTCGGCACCCTAGCCTCCAACCTCTGTTCTCTGCAACAGTCGTTCTGCACCCCAGTCTTTATCCTCTGCTCTCTATAGCAGTCCTTCTGTACCGGGGTCTCCAACCTCTGCTCTCTTTATCCGTCTTTCTGCACCCCAGTCTCCAACATCTGCTTTCTCAATAAGTCCTCCTGCACTCCAGTCTTCAACCTCTGCTTTCTTTAACAGTCTTTCTGCACCTCAGTCTCCAACCTCTGGTTTCTGCAAAAGTCCTCCTGCACCCCCGCCTCCACCCTCTCCTCTCTGCAACATTCATTCTGCACCCAAGTCTCGTACCTGTGCTCTCTGTAAAAGTCCTTCTGCTCCCCAGTCTCAAACATCTGCTCTGTGTAACGATGCTTCTGCACCCCAGTCTCTAACCTCTGCTCTCTGCAATTATCTTTCTGTACCTCAGTCTCCAAATTCTGCTCTCTGCAACGATCCTTCTGAACCCCAGTCTCAAATATCTGCACTCTGTAACAGTCCTTCTACACCTCAGTCTCCAACCCCTGCTCTCTGCAACAGTCTTTTTGCACCCCAATCTCCAACATCTGCTCTCTTAAACAGTCCTTCTATACCCCAGTCTACAAACTCTGCTCTCTTAAACAGTTCTTCTGCACCCCACTCTCCAACCTCTGCTCTCTGTAACAGTCCTTCTGTACCTCAGTCTCCAAACTCTGCTCTCTGAAAGAATCTTCTGCAACCCAGTCTCCAAACTCTGCACTCTGTAACAGTCCTTCTGCTCATCAGTACCAAACTCTGCTCTCTGTAACAGGCCTTCTTCACCCCAGTATCCAAACTCTGCTCTCTGTAAGAGTCTTTCTGCACCCCAGTCATCAACCTCTGCTCTCAGCCACTGTCCTTATGCACCACAGTTTCCATACTCTGCTCTCCGCAACAGTATTTCTGTACCCCGTCCTCAACCTCAGCTCTCTGAAAGATCCTTCTGCACCCAAGTTTTTAAACTCTACTCTCTGTAACAGTCTTTCTGCACCCCAGTCTTTAACCTATGCTCTCTGTCACAATCCTTCTGCACATTAGTCTTTATCCCCTGCTCCAGCAACGGTCCTAATGCACCCCAGTCACCAACTTCTGTTCTCTGCAACAGTCATTCTACACCACAGTCTGCATCATCTGCTCTCTGTAACAGTCCTTCTGTACTGCAGTCTCCAACCTCTGGTCTCTGTAACGTTCCTTCTGGACCCCAGTATCTCACCTCTGCTTTCGGTATCAGTCCTTCTGAACCCCAGTCTCCAACCTCTGCTCTCTGTAACATTCCTTCTGCACCTCAGTCTCTAATCTCTGCTATCTGTATCAGTCGTTCTGCACCCGTGTTTCCAAACTCTGCTCTCTGAAACAGTCCTTCTGCACCTCAGTCTTCAACAACTGCTCTCTGGTACAGCTTTTCTATACGCCAGTCTCCATAATCTGCTCTCAGCAACGATCCTTCTGCACCCCAGTCTCCAACGTCTGCTTTGCAACAGTCTCTCTACAACCCATTCTCCAACCTCCTCTCTCTGGAAGATCCTTCTGTACCCCAGTGTCCAAATTCTGCTCTCTGTAACATTCCTTCTGCACCCCAGTCTCCAAACTCTGCTCTCAGCAATGGTCCCTCTGCACCCCAGTCTCCAACCTTATTCTCAACAACAGTTCTTCTGTACCGCAGTCTTCAACCACTGTTCTCTGTAAGGGTCCTTCTTCACCCCAGTCTCCAAACTCTGCTTTCTGTATCAGTGCTTCTGCACCTCACTCTGCAACCTCTGCTCTTTGCAACAATCCTTCTTCACCCCAGTCTTCAACCTCTGCTCTCTGTAACAGTCCTTGTGCACCCCAATCTCCAACATCTGCTCTCTGCAACCGTTCTCCTGTACCTCACTCTGCAACCTCTGCTCTCTACAACAATCCTTCTTCACCCCAGTCTCCAACCTCTTCTCTCTGCAACGATCCTTCTGCACCTCAGTATACAACCTCTGTTCTCTGCAACAATCCTTCTGCACCAAAGTTTCCAACCTTGATCTCTGTAACAGTCCGTCTGCACCCCAGTCTCCAACCTCTTTTCGCAGCTACAGTACTTCTTCACCCCAGACTCCAACCTCTACTCTCTGCAACACTTTTTCTGAACCCAAGTATCTAACCTGTGCACTCTGTAACTGTCCTGCTGCACCCCAGTCTCCAACCTCTTCTCTCTGTAGTGATCCTTCTGCACCTCATTCTCCAACCTCTGCACTCTGCAACGATCCTTCTGCACCCCAGTCTCAATCCTCTGCTATTTGTAAGAATCCTTTTGCACCCCAGTCTCCAACCTCTCCTCTCTGTAAATGTCCTTCTGCACTTAAGTCTTCAAGTTCTGCAATCTGTAACAGTCCTTCTGCACCCCAGTCTCAAACCTCTGCACTCAGAAATGATCTTTCTGCACCTTAGTCTGAAACCTCTGCTCTCTTTAATATTCCTTCTGCACCCAGTTTCCAATATCTGCTCTCTGCAAGGATCCTTCTTATTTCCAGTCTCCAAACTCTGCTCTCTGTAATATTCCTTCTGTACGGCAGTCTCCAACCTCTTCTCTCTATAACGGTCCTTCTGCACCCCAATTACCAAACTCTGCTCTCTGTAACAGTCCTTCTAAGCCTCAGTCTGAAACTTCTGCTCTCTGCAACAATATTTCTAAACCCCAGTCTCCAAACTGTGCTATCTGTAACAATTCTTCTGCACCCCAGTCTTTAACCTCTGATCTCTGCAACGATCATTCTTCACCTCAGTCTCCAACCTCTTCTCTCTATAACGGTCCTTCTGCACCCCAATTTCCAAACTCTGCTCTCTGTAACAGTCCTTCTAAGCCTCAGTCTGAAACTTCTGCTCTCTGCAACAATATTTCTAAACCCCAGTCTCCAAACTGTGCTATCTGTAACAATTCTTCTGCACCCCAGTCTCCACACTCTGTTCTCTGAAACAGTCCTTCTGCATCCCAGTCTCCAATCTCTGCTCTCTGCAACAGTCCTTCTGCACCACAGTCTCAAACCTCTGCTCTCTGCTATAGTACTTCTGTAACCCAGTCTCCAACATGTGTTCTCTGTATCAGTCCTTTGCACCTTAGTCTCCAACCTCTGCTCTCTGCAGCAGTCTTTTTACACTCCAGTAACCAAAATCTGCTCTGTGTAATAATCCTTCTGTACCTTAGTTTCCAACCTCTGCTCTTTGAAACGATTCTTCTGCACCCCAGTCTCCAACCTATGATCTCTGTATCAGTCCTTCCGCACCACAGTCTCCAAACTTTGCTCTCTGCCAAAGTCCTTATGCACCCAGGTCTCAAAACTCTGCTCTCTGCATTATTTCTTCTGTACCCCAGTCTCCAAACTTTTCTCTTTGTAACAGTTTGTCTGCACCCCGGATTCCAACATCTGCTCTCTTCAATGATCCTTCTTCTATCCAGTCTCCAAACTCTGCTCTCTGTTAAAGTCCTTTTGTATCACAGTCTCCAACCTCTTCTCTTTGTAACGGTCCATCTGCTCCCCAATTGCCAACCTCTGTTTCCTGTAACAGTCCTTCTGCACCCCAGTCTCCAAAGTCTTCTCTCTGCAACGATTCTTCTGCAACTCAGTCTCCAAACCCTGCTCTCTGTAAAAGTCCTTCTGCACCTCAGTCTCCATTCTTTGCTCTCTGTAATTGTCCTTCTGCACCCCAGTCTCCAATCTCTGCTCTCTGTAACCATCCTTCTGCACCTCTTTCTCCAACGTCTGCTCTCTGTAACAGTCCTAATGCACCCCAGTCTTTAATATCTCCTCTCTGAAATGGTCCTT
>NW_027521193.1:0-112510 GCF_052094955.1 Ictidomys tridecemlineatus
CCCAGTCTGCATCTTCTGCTCTCTGTAATAGTTCTTCTGCACCTCAGTCTCCAACCACTACTCTCTGCAACAATCCTTCTCCACCCCAGTCTCCAACTTCTTCTCTCGGCCACAGTCCTTCTGCACGCCAGTCTCCAAACTCTACTCTCTGCAACAGTCCTTCTACACCCCAGCCTCCAACCTCTGCTCTCTATAACAGTCCTTCTCTACCTCAGTCTCCAACCTCTGCTCTATGTAAGATCCTTATGCAACCCAGTTCTTAAACTCTACTTTCTATAATTGTCCTTCTGCACCCCAGTCTCCAAGCAATGCTCTCTGTAAAAGGCCTTCTGCACCCCAGTCTTTAACCTCTTCTGTCTGTAACAGGCCTTTTGACCCCAGTCTCCAATCTCTTCTCTCGTCAACGATCCTTCTGAACCCCAGTCTCCAACCTCTGCTCTCTGAAAGAGTCCTTCTGCACCTGAGTCGCCAAAGTATGCTTTCTGTAAGGTACTTCTGCACACCTGTCTCCAAACTCTGCTCTCTGTAACAGTCCTTCTGTAAAACAGTCTTCAACTTCTGCTCTCTGTAAGGGTCCTTTTGCACCTCAGTCTCCAAACTCTACTCTCTGCAACACTCCTTCTTCACCCCAGTCTCCAAACTGCATTCTGCAACAGTTTTTCTGCACCTCAGTCTCCAAACATTGCTCTCTGTATAAGTCCTACTACACCCCTGTCTCCAAACTGTGCTCTCTGTAAAAGTACTTCCTCTCGACAGTCTCCAACCTCTGCTGTCTCTAAGGATCCTTCTGCACACATGTCTCCAACATCTTCTCTCTGCAACGATCCTAATGCACCAGAGTCTCCAACGTCTGCTCTCAGTAACAGTCCTTTTGCAACTCAGTCTCCAACCTCTGCTCACTGCAACAGTCCTTTTGCACCTCAGTCTTAAAACTCAGCTCTCTGCATTGATCCATCTGCACCTCAGTCTCAAATCTCTACTCTCTATAACAGTCCTTCTGCACTCCGGTCTCAAACCTCTGCTGTCTGCAAAGATCCTTCTGCACATCAGTCTCCGACGTCTGCTCTCTGCAATAGTCCTTCTGCACCCCAGTCTCAAACCTCTGCTCTCTGCAACGACCCTTCTACACCCCAGCATCCAACATCTGCTGTATGCAACAGTTCTTCTGCACCCCTGTCTCCAACCTCTGCTCTCTGCAAAAGTCCTTCTGCACCTCAGTCTGAAAACTCTGTTGTCTGCAACCATCGTTCTGCACCCCAGTCTCCAAACACTGCTCTCTGTAATAGTCCCATTGCAACTCAGTCTCGAAACTCTGCTCTGTGTAAAATCCTTCTACAACCCTGTCTCCAAACTCTGCTCTCTGTAACAGTCATTCTGCACCCCAGTCTCCAAAATTTGCTCTCTGCAAAAGTCCTTGTAAACCCCAGTCTTCAAACTCTGCTCTCTGCAACAGTCCTTCTGCACCCCAGGCTCCAACTTCTGTCCTCTGTAACAATCATTCTTCACCTCAGTTAACAAACTATGATCTCTGCAATGGTCCTTCTGCACCCCAGTCTCCAACCTCTGCTCTCTGTAACAGTCCTGCTGTACCACAGTCTTCAAACTCTGCTCTCTGTAAGATCCTTCTGCAACCCTGTCTCCAAACTCTGCTGTCTGTAACAGACCTTCTGCACCCCAGTCCCAAATTCTGCTCTGTGTTTCAGGCTTTGTGCACCCCATTCTCCAAACTCTGCTCTCTGCAAGACTCCTTCTGCACCGGAGTCTCCAAACTCTGCTTTCTGTATCAGTTCATCTGCACCCCAATCTCCAAACTCATCTCTCTGTAACAGTCCTTCTGCACCTCAGTCTACAAACTCTGCTCTCCGCAACAGTTCTTCTGCACCTAAGTCTCCAAACTCTGCCTCTGTAACAGTCCTACTGAAAGGCAGTCTCAAACCTCTACTCTCTGCAACAGTGCTTCTGCATCAAAATCTCAAACCTGAGCTCTCGGCAACAGTCTTTCTACACCCCATGTCCAAACTCTGCTCTCTGTAACAGTCCGTCTGAACCCCAGTCTCCAACCTCTGCTCTCTGGAACAGTCTTTCTGCACCCCAGTCTCCAATCTCTGCTTTCTGCAACAGTCCCTTCTGCACCCCAGTCTCAAACCTCTGCTCTCTGTAACAGTTCTTCTGCACCCAAGTCTCCAAACTCTGCTCTCTGCAACGATTCTTCTGGAACAAAGTCTCCAAACTCTGCTCTCTGGAAAAGTCCTTCTGCACAACAGTCTCCAACCTCTGCTCTCTGTAAGATCCTTCTGCCCTCCTGTTTTCAAAGTCTGCTTTCTGTAACATTCCTTCTCCACCCCAGCCTTTAATCTCTTCTTTCTGCAAGTGTAGGCACCCCAGTCTCTAATCTCTCTCCTCTGCAACAGTCCTTCTGCACCCCAGTCTTCAACATCTGCTTTCTGTAAAAGTCCTACGGCAACCAAGTCTCCAAACTTTGCTTTCTGTATCAGTCCTTCTGAACACCAGTCTCAAAACTTTGCTCTCTATATCTATCATTCTGCACCTCAGTCTCCAACCTGTGCTCTCTGTAACATTCCTTCTACAACCCAGTCTCCAACCTCTGCTCTCTGTAACAGTTTTTCTATACCGCAGTCTCCAAACTCTGGTCTTTGTAACGCTCTTTCTGCCCCCCAATTTCCAAACTCTGCTCTCTGTAACAGTACTTCTACACCTCAGTCTCCAACCTCTGCTCTCTGTAACAGTCCTTCTGCACGACAGTTTCCAACCTCTACTCTCTGTAACAGGACTTCTACAAGCCAGTCTCCAAACTCTGCTCTCTATAGCAGGCCTTGTACACCCCAGTCTCCATAATCTGCTCTCTGAAATGATCCTTCTGCACCCCAGTCTCCAAACTCTGCTCTCTGCAATGATCCTAATGCACTCCAGTCACCAACCTCTGATCTCTGCAACAGTCCATCTGCACCTCAGTTTCCAAATTCTGCTTTCTGTAAGATGCTTCTGCACCACTGTATCCAACTTCTGCTCTCTGCAGCAGTCTTTCTGCACCCCAGTCTCCAACCTTTTCTCTCCACAAGCGTCATTCTGCAAACTGGTTACCAACATCTTCTCTCTGCAACAGTCCTTCTGCACCCCAGTTTCCAACATCTGCTCTCTGCAACAGTTCTTCTGCACCTCATTCTGAATACTCTACTCTCTGCAACGGCCCTTCTACACCCCAGTCTCCTACCTCGGCTCTCTGTAACAGTCCTTCTGCACCTCAGTCTCCCAAATCTGCTCTCTGTAAGATCCTTCTTCAATCCAGTCTTTAAACTCTGCACTTTATACCTGTCCTTCTGCACAACAGTCTCCAACTTCTGCTCTCTGTAATAGGACTTCTGCATCCCAGTATCCAACTTCTGCTCTCTGTAACAGGCCTTCTGCACCCCAGTCTCATACCTCTTCTATCTGCAACAATTCTTCTCCACCCCAGTCTCCAATATCTGCTCTCTGCAACAGTCCTTTCGAAACCCAGTCTCCAAACTCTGCTCTTTGTAAGATCCAACTGAACCCCAGTCTCCAACCTATGCTCTCTGTAACAGTCCTTCTGCACCCAAGTCTCCAAACTCTGTTCTCTGTAACAGTCTTTCTGCACCTCAGTCTCCAACCTCTGCTCTATGTAACAGTCCTTCTGCACCCAAGTTTTAAAATAGGTTTAAGATGTTAAAAACTGGGGTTCTAAAATCTGCTTTCTGCAAAAGTCCTTCTGAACCCCAGTTTTTAACATCTGCTCCCTGCAACAGTTCTTCTGCACCTCAGTCTGAAAAATCTGCTCTCTGCAATGAACCTTCTGCACCCCAGTCTCCTACCTCTGCTCTCTGTAACAGTCCTTCTGCACCTCAGTCTCCCAACTCTGCTCCCTCTTTATGATCCTTCTGCAGCACAGTCTTTAAACTCTGCTCTCTGTAACAGACCTTCTGTACCGCAGTCTCCAACCTCTGCTCTCTGTAACACTCCTTTGCACCCCAGTCTCCAACCTCTGCTTTCTGTATCAGTCCTCCTGCACCACAGTCTCCAAACTCTTCTCTCTGTAACAGTCCTTCTGCACCTCAGTCTCCAACCTCTGCGCTCTGCAAAAGTCTTTCTGCACCCCAGTATACAAATTCTGCCTTGTGCAAAAGTCCTTCTGCACCCCACTCTCCAACATATGCTCTATGGAACAGTCCTTCTCCACGCCAGTCTCCAACCTCTGCTGTCAGTAAGAGTCTTTCTGTACTGTAGTCTCCGAGCTGTGCTCTTTTTAACAGCCTTTCTGCACCAAAGTCTCCAACCTCTGCTCTGTTTATCAGTCCTTCTGTACTCCAGTCTCCAACATCTGCTCTCTGTAACAGTCCTGCTGCACATAAGTCTCCAACCTATGCTTTCTGCAACAGTCCTTCTACACCCCAGTCTCCAACCCCTGCTCTCAGCAACAGTCCTTCTACACCGCAGTCTCCAACCTCTGATCTCTTCAACAGTCTTTCTGCACCCCAGTCTCCAACTTCTGTTCTCTGTAACAATTTTTCTGCACCCCAGTCCCCAAACTCTGCTCTCTGCAATCGTCCTTCTTCACCCCATTCTCGAACTTCTCTTCTCTGTAACAATGGTTTTGCACCCCAGTCTCCTACCTCTGTTCTCTGCAATGATCCGTTTACAACCCAGTCTCCAACCTCAGCTCTCTGCAAAAGTCTTTCTGCACCCCTGTCTTTAACATCTGCTCTCTGAAAGAGTCCTTCTTCACCTCAGTCTGAAAACTCTGCTCTGTGCAACGATCCTTTTGCACCCAAGTCTACAAACTCTGCTTACTGTAACAGTCCTTCTTCATCTCACCCTTCAACAGACCTTCTGTACTTCATCTCACCTCTCAACAGTCCTTCTGTACTGCAGTCTCCAAACTCTGCTCTCTGCAACGGTCCTTCTGCACCCCATTCTCCAACCTCTGTTGTCTGCAAGAGTCCTCCAACACCTCAGTCTCCAAAATATGCTCCCTGCAACAATCCTTCTGGACCTTAGTCTCCAAATTCTGCTCTCTGCAACAGTGCTTCTGCACCCCAGTATCCAACATCTACTCTCTGAAACAGTCATTCTGCTCCCCAATCTCAAACCTATGCTCTCTGTAACAGTCCTTCTGTACCTCAGTCTCCAAACTCTGCTCTCTGCAAAAGTTTTTCTGCACCCCAGTCTCCAACATCTGCTGCCTGCAAAAGTCCTTTTACACCCCAGTCTCCAACCTCTGCTATCTGCAACAGTCCTTTTGCACCCCAGTCTCCAACTTCTGCTCTCTGTAACAATCCTTCTGTACCTCAGTCTCCAGCCTCTACTTTCTGTAACAGTCCTTCTGAATCTCAGTCTCCAAACTCTGCTCTCTGCAACAGTCCTTCAGAACCGCTGTCTCGAATTCTTCTCTCGGCAACAGACCTTCTACACCCCAGTCTCCAACCTCTGCTATCTGCAACAGTCCTTCTGCACCTAAGTCTCCAACTTCTGCTCTCTGCAACAAATTTTCTTCACCCCAGTCTCAAACATCTGCTCTCTGCAACAGTCCTTCTGCACCTCAGTCTGAAAACTCTGCTCTCTGCAATGATCCTCCTTCACCTCAGTTCCCAAACTCTGATCTCTGCAATGGTCCTTCTGAACCGCAGTACCCAACCTCTGCTCTCTGTAACAATCCTTGTAGAACCCAGTCTCCAACATCTGCTCTCTGAAAAAGTCCTTCTGCACCCCAGTCTCCAACATCTGCTCTCTGCTACAGTCGTTCTGCAACACAGTCTAAACACTCTGCTCTCTGAAACGATCCTTGTGCACCTCAGTCTCCATACTCTGCACTCTGAAACATTCCTTCTCCACCCCAGTCTCCAACTTCTGCTCTCTGTAACAGTCCTCCTGTAGTGTAGTCTCCAAAATCTGCTCTCTGTAAAGTCCTTCTGCACCCCAGTCTCTAACCTCTGCTTTCTGTATCAGTCCATCTGCACCCCAGTCTCCAACCTCTGCTCTCTGTAACAGTCCTTCTGCACCTAAGTCTCCAAACTCTGCTGTCTGCAACAGTCCTTCTGCACCAAAGTTTCAAAACTTTTGTCCGTGCAACAGTCCTTCTGCACCCCTTCTCCGAACTCTGTTCTCTGTAAGAGTCCTTCTGCACACCAGTCTCCATACTCGGCTCTCCACAACGATTCTTCTGCACCACAGTCTCCTTCCTCGGCTCCCTGCAACAGTCCTTCTCCAACCGACTCTCCAAACTCTGCTCTCTGAAACAGTGCTCCTGTAGTGCACTCTCAAAAATCTGCTCTATGTAACGGTCCTTCTGCACCCCAGTCTCCAATCACTGCTCTTTGTAACATTCCTTCTGCACCCCATTCTCCAACCTGTGCTCTCTGCAACAGTCCTTGTGCACCACAGTCTCCAAACTCTGCTCTCTGAAAGATCCTTCTGCACTCCAGTTTCCAAACTCTGCTCTCCGTAACATTTCTTCTTCACCCCAGTCTTTAACCTTTGTCCTCTGCCACAGTCCTTCTGCTCCCCTGTTCCCGAGATCTGCTCTCTGTAACAGACATTATGTACTGCAGTTTCCAACCTCTGCTCTCTCTAAGGGTCCTTCTATAACCCAGTCTCCAACCTCTGCTTTTTTGAATCAGTCTTTCTGAACCCAGTCTCCAACCTCTGCTGTTTGTAACTATCCTTCTGCAACTAAGTCTCCAACCTGTGCTTTCTGTAACAGTCCTTCTGCACCCCAGTCTCCAACCTCTGCTCTCTTTAACAGTCCTTCTATACCGCAGTCTCCAAACTCTGCTCTCTGTAACGGTCCTTCTGCACACCAATTTCCAATCTCTGCTTTCTGTAACAGTCCTTCTGCACGTCAGTCTCCAACATCTGCTCTCTGTAAGTTCTTTTAGCAAACAGTCTCCAAACTCTGTTCTCTGTAACAGTCCTTCTGCACCCCAGTCTCCAAACTCTGCTCTCTGTAACAGTCCTTCTGCACCTCAGTCTCCAACCTATGATCTCTGCAACAGTCCTTCTGCAAGTCAGTCTCCAAATTCTGCTTTCTGTAAGATCCTTAGGAACCCCTGTATTTAAACTCTTCTCTCTGAAACTGTCACTTTGCACCCGAGTCTCCAAACTCTGCTATCTGTAACAGTCCTTCTGCACCTCATTCTCCATCCTCTTCTCCCTGCAACAGTCTTTCTTCTCCCCAGTCTCTTAGATCTGCTCTCTGTAAGAGTCCTTCTGTACTGCAGTGTCCAACCTCTGCTCTCAGTTTCGGTTCTTCTACACCCCAGTCTCCAAACTCTGCTTTAGGTATCAGCCTGTCTGAACCCCAGTATCCAACCTCTGTTCTCTGTGTCCATGCTTCTGCACCTCAGTCTCCAACTTGTGCTCTCTGTAAGAGTCCTTCTGCATCCCAGTCTCCAACCTCTGCTCTCGGTAACAGTTTTAAACCGCAGTCTCCAAACTCCGCTCTCTTTACCGGTACATCTGCACCCCAATTTCCAACCTCTGCTGCCTGTAACAGTCCTTCTGCACCTCAGTCTCCAAACTCTGCTCTCTGCAACAGTCCTTCTACACCCCAGTCTCCAACATCTGGTCTCTGCAACAGTCCTTCTGCATTACAGTCTGAAAACTCTGCTGTCTGCAACGAACCCCCTGCACCCCAGTCTCCTACCTCAGGTGTCTGTTACAATCCTTCTGCACCTCTCCAACCTCTGCTCTCTGTAAGATCCATCTGAACCCCAGTCTCTTACCTCTGCTCTCTGTAACAGTTCTTTTGGCGCTCAGTCTCCAACTTCTTCTCTCTACAACAGTTCTTCTGCACCCCAGTCTCCAACATCTACTCTCTGTAACAGTCCTTCTGCACCTCAGTCTCCAAACTCTGTGATCTGCAACAGCTTTCTGCACCCCAGTCTGCAAACTCTGCTCTCTGCAACGATCTTTCTAGACCCCAGTCTCTAACGTCTGCTCTCTCCAACAGTCCTTCTGCACCTCAGTCTCCAAACTCTGTGATCTGCAACAGCCTTCTGCACCCCAGTCTGCAAACTCTGCTCTCTGCAACGATCTTTCTGGACCCCAGTCTCCAACATCTGCTCTCTCCAACAGTCCTTCTACACCACAGTCTCAAACCTGTGTTCTCTGTAAGACCTTTCTGAACTCCAGTTTCCAAACTCTGCTCTCTAACATTCCTTCTCTACACCAGTCGCCAACCTCTGCTTTCTGCAAGGTTCCTGCGGTACTCCTGTATCCAAAGTCTGTCCTCTGCAACAGTCCTTCTGCTCCCCAGTCTCCAGTATCTGCTCCCTGTAACAATCCTTCTGTACCGTAGTCACCAAACTCTGCTCTCTGTAACGGTCCTTCTGCACCCCAGTCTCTAACCTCTGCTTTCTGTATCAGTCCTTTTGAACCCCAGTATCCAACCTCTGCTCTCTGTGTCTATCCTTCTGCTCCTCAGTCTCCAACCTGTGCTTTCTGTAACAGTCCTTCTGCACCCAAGTCTTTCACCTCTGCTCTCTTTAACAATCCTTCTATAATGTAGTCTCCAAACTCTGCTCTCTGTAACGGTCCTTTTGCACCCCAATTTCCAACATCTGCTTTCTGTAACAGTCCTTCTGGACCTCAGTCTCAAAACTCTTCTCTCCGTAACAGTCCTTCTACACCTCAATCTCCATCCTCAACTC
This sequence comes from Ictidomys tridecemlineatus, assembly GCF_052094955.1. Classification (NCBI taxonomy): domain Eukaryota; kingdom Metazoa; phylum Chordata; class Mammalia; order Rodentia; family Sciuridae; genus Ictidomys; species Ictidomys tridecemlineatus. The sequence goes on from NW_027521193.1 coordinate 8,685, forward strand.
TCTGTAACAGTACTTCTGCACCTTAGTCTGAAATTTTTGCTTTACACGATCCTTCTGCACCCCAGTCTCCAACAACTGCTCTCTGTAACAGTCCACCTCACCTTAGTCTTCAACCTCTGCTCTCGGTAAGTACCTTCAGCAACCCAGTTAAAACTCCGCTCCCTGTAACAGTTCTTATGCACCCCAGTCTCCAACATCACCTCTCTGTAACAGGCCTTCTGCATGCCAGTCTACAAATCTGCTCTCTGTAGCAGGCCTTTTGCACCCAAGACTCCAAATTCTGCTCTCTGCAACGATCCTTCTGCACCCTAGTATTTAAACTCTGCTCTCTACAATGATCCTACTGCACCCCAGTCTCCAACTTCTGATCTCTACAACAGTCTTTCTAAACCTCAGTGTCCAAAATCTGCCCTCTGTATGATCCTTCTGCACCGCTGTCTCCAAACTCTGCTCTCTGTAACAGTCCTTCTGCACCCCAGTCTCCAACCTCTGCTCTCCACAACAGTTCTTCTGCACCCCAGACTCCAAACTCTGCTCTCTGCAACAGTCCTTCGGCACCCTATTTACCAACATCTGCTCTCTTTTACAGTCTTTCTGAACCCCAGTCTCCAACCTCTGCTCTTTGTAACAGTCCTCCTGTACTGCAGAATCCAACCTCTGCTCTCTGTAACGGTCTTTCTGTACCCAAGACTCCAATATCTGCTTTTTGTATCAGTCCCTCTGCACCCCAGTCTCCAAACGCTGCTCTCTATAACAGTCCTTCTGCACCTCAGTTTTCAACCTCTGCTCTCTGCAAGGGTCCTTCTGTACCTCAGTCTCCAGCCTCTACTCTCTGTAACAGTGCTTCTACACCTCATTCTCCAAACTCTGCTCTCTGTAAGATCCTTCTGCAACCCAGTCTCCAAACTCTTCTCTCTGTAACAGGCCTTCTGCACCCCAGTCTCTAACCTCTGCTCTCTTTGTCAATCCATCTGCACGCCAGTCTCAAACGTCTGCTATCTGTGACTGTCCTTCTGCACCTCAGTCTCCAAACTCTACTCTCTGTAACAGTGCTTCTGCACCTAAGTCTCCATTCTCTGCTCTCTGTAAGATCCTGCTGCACTGCTGTCTCCAACCTCTGCTCTCTCTTTTTTTTTCGTATTGTTGGTCGTTCAAAACATTACACAGTTCTTAATACATCATATTTCACAGTTTTATTCAAGTGGGTTATGAACTCCCAAATTTACCCCGTATACAGATTGCTATATCACATCAGTTACACTTCCATTGATTGACATATTGCTTTTCTAGTGTCTGAAGTATTCTGCTGTCAGTCCTATTCTCTACTATCCCCCTTCCCCTCCCCTCCCCTCCCCTTTTCCCTCTCTACCCCTTCTACTGTAAATCATTTCTTCCATTTGTATTATCTTGTCTTACCCCTCCTTTCCTCTTATATATCATTCTCACTCCCTTTCCCTCCCATCTCTCATCCCTGTTTAATGTAAACCTTCTTCTCAAGCTCTTCGTCCCTACCCTGTCCTTGTTTACTCCCCTTATATCAAAGGGGTCATTTGGTATTTGTTTTTTAACGATTGACTAGCTTCACTTAGCATAATCTGCTCTAATGCCATCCATTTCCCTCCAAATTCTATGATTTTGTCGTTTCTTAATGCAGAGTAATACTCCATTGTGTATAAATGCCACATTTTTTATCCATTCATCTATTGAAGGGTATCTAGGTTGGTTCCACAATCTTGCTATCGTGAATTGTGCTGCTATGAACATCAATGCAGCAGTGTCCCTGTAGCATGCTCTTTTTACGTCTTTAGGGAATAGACCGAGAAGGGGAATAGCTGGGTCAAATGGTGGTTCCATTCCTATCTTTCAAAGAAATCTCCATACTGCTTTCCAAATTGGCTGTACCAATTTGCAGTCCCACCAGCAATGAACAAGAGTGCCCTTTTCCCTGCATCCTCTCCAGCACTTATTGTTGTTTGACTTCCTAATGGCTGCCAATCTTACTGGAGTGAAATGGTATCTTAGGGTAGTTTTGATTTGCATTTCTCTGACTGCTAGCAATGGCGAGCATTTTTTCATGTACTTATTGATTGATTGTATGTCCTCCTCTGAGATGTGTCTATTCAGGTCCTTGGCCCATTTATTGATTGGGTTATTTGTTATCTTATTGTCTAATTTTTAGAGTTCTTTGTATATTCTGGTTATTAGGGCTCTATCTGAAGTGTGTGGATTAAAGATTTCTTCCCAGGATGTAGGCTCCCTATTTATCTCTCTTATTGTTTCTTTTGCTGAGAAGAAACTTTTTAGTTTGAGTAAGTCCCATTTGTTGATTCTATTTGTTAACTCTTGCGCTATTCGTGTCCTATTGAGGAATTTGGGGCATGATCCCACAGTATGTAGATCGTAGCCAACTTTTTCTTCTATCAGATGCCATGTCTCTGATTTAATATCAAGCTCCTTAATCCATTTTGAGTTAACTTTTATGAATGGCGAGAGATAGGGATTCAGATTCATTTTGATGCAAATGGATTTCCAGTTTTCCCAGCACCATTTGTTGAAGATGCTATCCTTCCTCCATTGCATGCTTTTAGCCCCTTTATCAAATATAAGGTAGTTGTAGTTTTGTGGATTGGTTACTGTGTCCTCTATTCTGTACCATTGGTCCACCCGCCTGTTTTGGTACCAGTACCATGCTGGTTTTGTTACTATTGCTCTGTAGTATAGTTTGAAGTCCGGTATCGCTATACCGCCTGATTCACACTTTCTGCTTAGCATTGTTTTTGCTATTCTAGGTCTTTTATTATTCCATATGAATTTCATGATTTTTTTATCTATTTCTACAAGAAATGCTGTTGAGATTTTGATTGGTATTGCATTGAACTTATAGAGAACTTTTGGTAATATCGCCATTTTGATGATGTTAGTTCTGCCAATCCATGAGCGGGGTATATTTCTCCATCTTCTAAGGTCTACTTCTATGTCTTTCTTTAGGGTTCTGTAATTTTCATTATATAAATCTTTCACCTCTCTTGTTAGGTTGATTCCCAAGTATTTTATTTTTGAGGGGGGGATATTGTGAATGGAGTAGTTGTCCTCATTTCCGTTTCAGAGAATTTGTCGCTGATATATAGGAATGTCTTTGCTTTATGCGTGTTGATCTTATATCCTGCCACTTTGCTGAATTCATTTATTAGCTCTAATAGCTTCTTTGTAGACCCTTTTGGGTCTGCTAGGTATAGGATCATATCATCTGCAAATAGTGATAATTTAAGTTTTTCTTTTCCTATTTTTATGCCTTTAATTTCTTTCATCTGTATAATTGCTCTGGCCAGTGTTTCAAGGACTATGTTGAACAGAAGTGGTGAGAGAGGGCATCCCTGTCTTGTACCAGATCTTAGAGGGAATGCCTTCAATTTTTCTCCATTCAGAATGATGCTGGCCTGTGGCTTATCGTAGATTGCTTTTACAATGTTGAGGTATGTTCCGGTTATCCCTAATTTTTCTAGAGTTTTGAACATAAAGGGATGCTGAAATTTGTCGAATGCTTTTTCTGCATCTATAGAGATGATTATATGGTTCTTATTTTTAAGTCTATTGATGTGGTGAATAACATTTATTGATTTCCGTATATTGAACCAGCCTTGCATCCCAGGGATGAATCCTACATGATCATGGTGTATAATTTTTTTGATATGTATTTGAATCCGATTCGCCAGAATTTTATTGATGATTTTTGCGTCAAGGTTCATTAGAGATATTGGTCTGTAGTTTTCTTTCTTTGAAGTGTCTTTGTCTGGTTTCGGAATCAGGTTGATGTTGGCCTCGTAGAATGAATTTGGAAGTTCTCCCTCTTTTTCTATTTCCTGAAATAGCTTGAAAAGTATTGGTGTTAGTTCCTCTTTAAAGGATTTGTAAAATTCTGTTGTATACCCATCCGGTCCTGGGCTTTTTTTAGTTGGTAATCTTTTGATGTTTTCTTCTATTTCCTTTATTGTTATTGGTCTGTTTATGTTGTCTATATCCTTCTGACTCAATCTGGGCAGATCATAAGACTTAAGGAATTTATCTATGCCTTCACTATCTTCTATTTTATTGGAGTATAAGGATTCAAAAAAATTTCTGATTATCTTCTGTATTTCTGAAGTGTCTGTTGTGATATTGCCTTTTTCATCCCGTATGTTAGTAATTTTAGTTCTCTCTCTTATTCTCTTCGTTAGCATGGCTAAGGGCCTGTTGATTTTATTTATTATTTCAAAGAACCAACTTTTAGTTTTGTCAATTTTTTCAATTGTTTCTTTTGTTTTAATTTCATTAATTTCAGCTCTGATTTTAATTATTTCTTGCCTTCTACTTCTTTTGCTGTTTTTTTGCTCTTTTTTTTTCTAGGATTTTGAGATGAAGTAAGAGATAATTTATTTGTTGGTTCTTTCTTTTTTTGAGGAATGAACTCCAAGCGATGAATTTTCCTCTTAGAACTGCTTTCAATGTGTCTCATAGATTCCGATATGTTGTGTCTGTGTTTTCATTTAACTCTAGGAAGTTTTTAATTTCCTTCTTGATGTCTTCTAAAACCCATTGATCATTCAGCATCCTATTGTTCATTCTCCAAGTGATGCTTGATGTTTCCTTCCTTCTTTTATCATTGATTTTCAGTTTTATTCCATTATGATCAGATAAGATGCATGGTATTATCTCTACCTCTTTATATTGTCTAAGAGTTGCCCTGTGACATAATATATGGTCTATTTTTGAGAAGGTTCCATGTGCTGCTGAGAAAAAGGTGTAACTACTTGATGTTGGGTGGTATAGTCTTTATATGTCAATTAAGTCTAGGTTGTTAATTGTGTTATTGAGTTCTATAGTTTCCTTATTTAACTTTTGTTTGGAAGATCTTTCCAGTGGTGAGAGAGGTGTGTTGAAGTCTTCCATGATTATTGTATGGTGATCTATTAGACTCTTGAACTTAAGAAGAGTTTGCTTGATGAAAACAGCTGCACCATTATTTGGGGCATATATATTTATGATTGTTATGTCTTGTTGGTGTATGGTTCCCTTGAGCAGTATGAAGTGTCCTTCTTTATCCCTTTTGATTAACTTTGACTTGAAATCTATTTTATTAGATATGAGTATGGACACTCCTGCTTGTTTCCCCAGTCCATATGAGTGGTATGATTTTTCCCAACCTTTCACCTTCAGTCTATGAATATCTTTTTCTATCAGATGCGTCTTCTGTAGGCAGCATATTGTTGGGTCTTGTTTTGTGATCCATTCTACTAGCCTGTGTCTCTTAATTGGAGAGTTTAAGCCATTAACATTTAGGGTTATTATTGATATATGTTTTGTTCTTCTAGCCATATTTGATTTTTGATATTACTAAACCTGATTTGTTATTCTCTTTGACTACTTTCCCCTCTTTACTGTCCTACCTCCCATTGTTGGTTTTCAATGTTATTGTCCATTTCCTCTTCCTGTAATGTTTTGCAAAGGATTTTTTGAAGAGATGGTTTTCTGGCTGCGAATTCTTTTAACTTTTGTTTATCGTGGAAGGTTTTAATTTCATCTTCTATCCTGAAGCTTAATTTCGCCGGATACACGATTCTTGGTTGGAACCCATTTTCTTTCAGTGTTTGAAATATGTTATTCCAGGATCTTTTAGATTTAAGAGTCTATGTTGAGAGATCAGCTGTTATCATGATTGGTTTGCCCCTAAATGTAATTTCTTTCTCTTGCAGCTTTAAAATTCTCTCCTTATTGTGTATGTTGGACATCTTCATTATAATGTCTCTGCTCTCTGTATCAGTCTATCTGCACCCCTGTCTCTAACGTCTGGTCTATGCAACGATCATTCTGCACCCCAGTCTCCAAACTCTGCTCCCTGCAACAGTCCGTGTGCAACCCAGTCTACAACATCTGCTCTCTGCAACAGATCTTCTGTACCTCAGTCTGAATACTCTGCTGTCTGCAACGATTTTTCTGCACCTTAGTCTCCAACCTCTGCTCTCTGTGACAGTCCTTCTGCACCTCAGTCTCCAACCTCTGCTTTCAGCAGCAGTCCTTCTCCACCCCAGTCTACAACATCTCCTCTCTGCAATATTTCCTCTGCTTCCCAGTATCAAACCTGTGCTTTCTGTAAAAGTCCGTCTGCACCCCAGTCTCCAACCTCTGCTCTTTGTAACGATCCTTCTGCACCTCAGTTTAAAATATCCGCTCTCTGTAAAAGTTTTTCTGCACCTCAGTCTCCAAACTCTTTTCTCTGTAAGATCCTTCTGAAACCCAGTCTTTAACGTCTGCTCTCTGTAACAGTCCTTCTGCACCCCAGTCTTTAACCTCTGCTCTTAGTAACGGAACTTCTCACCCCAGTCTCCAACATCTGCTTTCTCTATCAGTTCTTCTGCACTTCAGTCTCCAACCTCTGCTTTCTGCAACAGTCCTTCGGCAACCCAGTCTCCAAACTCTGCTCTCTGCAACGATCCTTCTGCACCTCAGTCTCTAACCTCTGCTCTCGGCAAAGATCCTTTGGCACCCCAGTCTCAAGCCTCTGCTCGCTGCAACAGTCCTTGTGAACCCCAGTCTCCAACATCTGCTCTCTGCAACAGTTCTTCTGTACCTCAGTCTGAAAACTCTGCTCTCTGCAATAGTCCATCTGCACCCCAGTGTTCAACCTCTACTCTCTGTAACAGTCCTTCTGTACCTCAGTCTCCAATCTCTGCTCTATGCAACAGTCCTTCTGCACCCCACTCTCCAACCTCTGCTCTCTGTAACAGTCCTTCTGCACCTCAGTCTCCAAACTCTTGTCTCTGAAAAAAACTTCTACAACCCAGTATCTAACCTCTGCTTTCTGTATCACTCCTTCTGCACCACAGTTTTTAAAGTCTGCTCGCTGTTACAGTCCTACTGCACCTCACTCTGCAAGGTCTGCTCTCTGTAACAGGCCTTCTTCTCCCCAGTCTCAAAACTCTGCTCTTCACAACAGTCCTTCTGTACCCCAGTCCCCAACCTAAGCTCTCTGAAAGATCCTTCTGCACCCAAGTCTCCAAACTCTACTCTGTAACAGTCCTTATGTACCCCAGTCTCGAACCTATACTCTCTTTAGCAATCCTTCTGCACATTTATCTTTAACCTCTGCTCTCAGCAACAGTAATTTTGCACCCCAGTCTCCAACTTCTGTTCTCTGCAACAGTCCTTCTGCTCCACAGTCTGCAACATATGCTCTCTGTAACAGTCCTTCTGTACTGCAGTCTTCAACCTCTGCTCTTTGTAACAGTCCTTCTGGACCCAGTCTATGACCTCAGCTTTCGGTATCAGTCCTTCTGCACCCCAGTCTCCAACCTCTGCTCTCTGTAACATTCCTTCCGCACCTCAGTCTAAATCTCTGCTCTCTGTATCAGTCCTTCTGCACCCCTGATTCAAAACTCTGCTCTCTGAAACAGTCCTTCTTCACCTCAGTCTTCAACAACTGCTTTCTGCTACAGTCCTTCTACACACCAGTCTCCAAACTCTGCTCTCTGGGACAGTCCTTCTATACCCCCATGGCCATAATCTGCTCTCTGCAATGCTCCTTTTGCACCTCATTCACCAACGTCTGCTCTGCAACAGTCTCTCTGCAACCCAGTCTCCAAACTCTGCTCTCTATAAGATCCTTATGTACACCAGTTTTCAAACTCTGATCTCTGTAACATTCCTTCTGCACCCCAGTCTCCAACCTATGCTCGCTGCAATGGTCCCTCTGAACCCCAGTCTCCAACCTTATTCTCAACAACAGTTCTTCTGTACCGCAGTCTTCAACCTCTGTTCTCTGTAAGGGTCCTTCTTCACCCCAGTCTCCAACTCTGCTTTCTGTATCAGTGCTTCTGCACCACAGTCTCCAAATTCTGCTCTCTGTAACAGTCCGCTGAACCTCACTCTGCAAACTCTGCTCTCTGCAACAATCCTTCTGCACCCCACTCTTCAACCTCTGCTCTCTGTAACAGTCCTTCTGTACTGCAGTCTCCAACCTCTGCTCTCTGTAATGGTCTTTCTGCATCCGAGTCTCCAAACTCTGCGTTATGTATCAGTCATTTTGCACCCCAGTCTCCAAACTCTTCTCTCTGTAACAGTGGTTCTGCACCTCAGACTCCAAACACTGTTCTCTGCAACAGTCCTACTGCGCCCAAATCTTCAACCTCTTCTTCCTGCAACAGTCCTTATGCACCTCAGTGTCCAAACTCAGCTCTCTGTAAGATCCTTCTAAAACCCAGTTTTCAAACTCTGATCTCTACAATAGTTATTTAGCACCCCAGACTAAAACATCTGCTCTCTGTAACAGTCCTTCTGTACCACAGTCTCCAAACTCTGTTCTCTGTAACGGTTTTCCTGCACCACATTGTCCAACCTCTGCTTTCTGTATCAGTCCTTTTGCACCACATTCTGTAAACACTGCGGTCTGTATCAGTCCTTCTGCACCTCAGTCTGCAAACTCTGCTCTCTGCAATAGTCCATATGCACTCCAGTCTCTAAATTCTGCTCCCTGTCACATTCCTTCTGTACCCCAGTCACCAACATCTGCTGTCTGCAACAGTCCTTCTCCAACCCAGTCTCCAAACTCTGCTCCCTGCAACAGTCCTTCTAAACCCAAGTTTCCAACCTCTGCTTTCTGTATCACTCCTTCTGCACCACAGTTTTAAAACTCTGCTCTCTGTAACAGTCCTTCTGCACCTCAATCTGCAACCTCTGCTCTTTGCAACAATCCCTCTGCACCCTAGTCTTCAACCTCTGCTCTCTGTTACAGTCCTTCTGTACTACAGTGTCCAATCTCTGCTCTCTGTAACAGTCCTTCTGCACCCGAGTCTCCAAACTCTGTGTTGTGTATCATTCATTCTGCACACCAAACTCCAACCTTTGCTCTCTGTAACAGTCTTTCTGCACCTCAGACTCCAACCACTGTTCTCTGCAAAAGTACTTCTGCGCCCCTATCTCCAACCTCTACTCTTTGCAACAGTCCTTCTGCACCTCAGTGTCCAAACTCAGCTCTCTGTAGGATCCATCTGAAACCCAGTCTCCAAACTCTGCTTTCTGCAATGGTCTTTCTGTACCTCAGACTCCAACCTCTGTTCTCTGAAACAGTTCTTCTACACCCCAGTCTACATAATCTGCTCGCACCAACGATCCTTCTGCACCCAAGTCTCCAACATCTGCTCTCTGCAACAGTCCTTCTCCATCCCAGTCTCCAAACTCTGGTCTCTTCAACAGTCCATCTGCACCCCAGTCTCCAACCACTGCTTTCTGTATCAGTCCTTCTGCACTCCAGTCTCCAACCTCTGCTTACTTAACAGTCCATCTTCACCTCAGTCTCCAAACTCAGCTTTCTGCAACCGTCCTTCTGCACCCCAATATCCAACATCTGCTCTCTACCACGATCCTTCTGCACCCTAGTATAAAACCTCTATTCGCTGCAACAGTTCTTCTGAACCCCAGTCTCCAACATCTGCTCTCTGCAACAGTTCTTCTGTACCTCAGTCTGAAAACTCTGCTCTCTGTAATAATCCTTCTGCACCCCATTCTCCAGACTCTGCTCTCTTTAACAGTCCTTTCGTACCTAAGTCTCTAACCTCTGCTTTATGCAACAGTCCTTCTGCACCCCAGTCTCTAACGTCTTCTCTCTGCAACAGTATTCTACAACCAAGTCTCCAACCTCTTCTCTCTGCAACAGTCCTTCTACACCCAAGTCTCCATACTCTGATCGCCCCAACGATCTTTCAGAACCTCAGTCTCCAACCTCTGGTCTCTACATCAGTTCATTTACACCCCAGTCTCCAACCTCTGCTCTCAGTAATAGTCCTTCTGTACCGCAGTCTCTAACCTCTGTTCTCTGTAAGAGTCCTTATGCACCCCAGTATCCAACCTCTGCTTTCTGTATCAGTCGTTTTTCACCACACTCTCAAAACACTGCCCTCGGTAACCGTCCTTCTGAAACTCAGTCTGCAACCTCTGCTCTCTGCAAAAGTCCTTCTGCATCCCAGTCTCTATCCTCTGCTCTCTTCAAAAGTCCTTTTGCACCCCAGTCTCCAACATTTGCTCTCTGCAACAGTATTTCTCCACCCCAATCTCCAAACTCTTCTCTCTATAACAGTCCTTCTGTACTGCATCTTCCAACCTCTGCTCTGTGTAAGGGTACTTCTACACCCGAGTCTCCAACCTCTGCTTTCTGTATCAGTCATTCTGCACCCCAGTCTTCAACCTGTGCTCTGAGTAACTGTCCCTCTGCACCTGAGTCTCGAACCTCTGCTCTCTGCAACGGTCCTTCTGCACCTGAGTCTCCAACTTCTGTTCTGTATAAGTCCTGTATGCCTGTCTCCATATCTGCTCCCTGTAACCGTCCTTCTTCACCTCAGTCTTCAACCTCTGCTCTGTGTAACAGTCCTTCTGCAACCCAGTGTCCAACATCTGCTCTCTGCAATGATCCTTCTGCATCCCAGTCTCCAAACTCTGCTCTACATAACAGTCCTTCTGCACCTCAGACTCCAAACTCTGCTCTACATAAGATCCTTCTGCAACCCAGTCTCTAAACTCTGCTCTCTGTAAAAGCCCTTCAGCACCCCAGTCTCCAACTTCTGCTCTCTGTAACAGACCTTCTGCACCCCATTATCCCAACTCTGCTCTCTGTAACAATTCTTCTGTGCCTCAGTATCCAACCTCTACTCTCTGTAACAGTCCTTCTGCACATCACTCTCCAACATCTGCTATTTGTAAGTTCCTTCTGAAACCCAGTCTCCAAAAACTGCGCTCTGTAACAGTCCTTCTGCATGCCTTCTCCCAACTCTCCTCTCCGTAACAGGCCTTCTGCACCCCAGTCTCCAAAGTCTGTTCTCTATAACAATTTTTCTGCACCCCAGTCTCCAATCTCTGCGCTCTGTAACAGTCCTGCTGAACCTCGGTCTACAATCTCTGCTCTCTGTAAGATCCTTCTGCAACCTTGTCTAAAAACTCTGCTCTATGTAACAGTCCTTCTGCACCTCATTCTCAAAACTCTGTTCTTTCAACACTCATTCTGCACCGCAGTCGCCAAACACTCTGCAAGAGTCCTTATGCACCTAAGTGTCCAAACTCAGCTCTCTTTAAGATCCTTCTGAAACCCAGTCTTTTACCTCTGCTTTCTTCAATGGTCCTTCTGCACCCCAGTCTTCAAACTCTGATCTCTACAATAGTTATTTTGCACCCCAGTCTAAAACATCTTCTCTCTGTTACAATCCTTCTGTACCTGAGTCTCAATACTCTTCTCTCTGTAACGGTCTTTCTGCACCCCAGTCTCCAAACTCTGCTTTCTCTATCAGTCCTTCTGCACCCCAGTCTACAATCTCTGCTCTCTGTAACAGTTCTTCTGCACCTCATATCCAAACTCTGCTATCTTCAACAGTCCTTATGCACCCCAGTCTCCAAACTCTGCTGTCTGCAAATTTCCTTCTGCTTTCCAGTCTGCAACGTGTGCTCTGTGTAACCTTCCTTCTGCAGCCAAGTCTCGACCTCTGCTCTCTGCAATGATCCTTCTGCAACCCAGTCTCCAAACTCTATTCTCTGTAACAGTCTTTCTCAACCTCAGTCTTCAACCTCTGCTCTATGATAGAGTCTTTCTACACCCCAGTGTCCAACATCTACTCTCTAAACAGTAGTTCTGCACCACAGTCTACAACATCTGCTCTCTGCAACAGTCCTTCTCTACCCCAGTGTCCAAATTCTGCACTCTGCAACGATGCTTCTGCACCCCATTCTCCAAACTCTGCTGTTTAAAAGATCCTTCTGACCCAGGTCTTTTTTCAAATTCTGCTCTCTGTAATATTCCTTCTCCACGCCAGTCTCAAACCTCTGCTTTCTGCAAGGGTCCTGCTGCACCCCAGTATATAACCTCTGTACTCTGCAATACTCCTTCTGCTCCCCAGTCTCCAAACTCTGCTCTCTGTAACAGTCCTTCTGTAATGCAGTCTCCAAATTCTGCTCTCTGTAAAGGTCCTTTTGCACGCCAGTTTCCAACCTCTGCTTTCTTTCTTCGTCCTTCTGCACCTAAGTTTCCAACCTCTGCTCTCTCCAACATACTTCTGCACTCAATTTTACAACTTCTGCTCTCTGCAACAGTCCTTCTGAACAACAGTATCCAAAATCTGCTCTCTGAAAAAGTCCTTGTGTACCCTAGTCTCCAACCTCTGCTCTCTGGAACAGTCTTTCTGTACTGCAGTCTCCAACTTCTGCTTTCTGCAACGAACCTTCTGCACCCCAGTCTTCAACATCTGCTCTCTGAAACAGTCCTTCTGCACCTCAGTCTCCAAACTCTACTGTATGTAAGATCCTTCTGCAACACAGTCTCCAAAATTTGCTTCCTGTAACAGTCCTTCTGGACCTCAGTCTCCAACCTCTGCTCTCTGTAACACTCGATATACACCTCAGTCTGAAACCTCTTCTCTCTGCAGGATCCTTCTGAACCCCAGTCTCCAACCACTGCTCTCTGTAACAGTCCTCCTTTACCTCAGTCTACAAAATCTGCTCTCTGTAAGATCCTTTTGCCACCCAGTCTCCTAACTGTGCTCTCTATAACACTCCTTCTGCACGCCAGTCATCAACCTCTGCTCTCTTTATCAGGCCTTTTTCAACCCAGTCTTCAAACTCTTCTCTCTGAAACGATCATTCTACACCTCAGTCTCCAACATCTGCTCTCTGTAAGATCCTTTTGCAACCCAGTCTCCCAACTCTGCCCTCTCTAACAGTCCTTCTGCACACCTTCTCCCAACTCTCCTTTCTGTAACAAGCCTGTTGCACCCAGTCTCCAAAGTCTGTTCTCTATAAGAAGCCTTCTACACCCCAGTCTCCAAACTCTGCTCTCTGCAACAGTCCTTCTGCACCCCAGTTTCAAACCTGTGGTCTGTGCAACAGTCATTTTGCACCTCAGTCTTAAAACGCTGTTTTCTGCTACAATCATTTTGCACCTCAGTCTCCAACCTCTACTCTCTGTAACAGTCCTTCTGCACCTGGGTCCCCAACATCTGCTCTCTGTTAGAGCCTTCTTCAACCCAGTCTCCAAACTCTGTGATCTGTAACAGTCATTCTAGAGACCTTCTCCACACTCTGCTCTCCGTAACAGGCCTTCTGCACCCCAGTCTTCAACCTCTGCTCTCTACAACAGTCCTTCTGCACCCTATGCTTACTGTAACGGTCCTTTTACACACCAGACTCCAACCTCTACTCTTTTTGAGAGGCGTTCTGCTCCTCAGTCTCCAACCTCTGCTCTCTATAACAGTCCTTCTGCACACCAGTCTCAATACTCTGCTCTCTACAAAGATCCTTCCTCACCGCAGTTTCCATCCTCTGCTCTGCAACAGTTCTTCTCCACAACAGTCTCCAACCTCTGCTCTCTGTAACAGTCCTCCAATAGTGCAGTATCCAAAATCTCCTCTCTGTAACGGTCCTTCTGCAACCCAGTCTCCAACCTCTGTTCTCTGCAACAGTCCTTCTGAACCTCAGTGTTCAAACTCTGCTCTCTGCAACAGTCCTTCTGCACCTCAGTCTGAAAACTCTGTTCTCTGCAACGATCCTTCTGCACCCCAGTGTCCAACCTCTGCTCTCTGTAACAGTCCTGCTCTACCTCAGTCTCCAACATCTTCTCTCTGTAAGATCTTTTGGCAACCCTATCTCCAAACCCTGCTTTCTGTAAGAGTCCTTCTGCACCCCATTCTCCAACCTCTGCTCTCTGTAACAGGACTTTTGCACCCCATTCTCCAACCTCTGATCTCTTTAACAGTGCTTCTGCACCTCAGTCTACAAACTCTGCTCTCTGCAAAAGTCCTTCTGCAACCCAGTCTCCAAACTCTGCTTACTGTATCAGTCCATCTGCACCACAATTTCAAAACTCTGCTCTCTGTAACAGTCTTTCTGCACCTGAGTCTGAAAACTCTGTTCTCTACAAGGATCTTTCTGCACCCCAGTCTCAAATCTCTGCTCTCTGCAACGATCCAATAGCACCTCAGTTTCGAAAGTCTACTCTCTGTAACAGTGCTTCTGCACCCCTGTCTCAAACTTCTGCTGTCTGCAATGATACTTCTGCACCCCAGTATCCAACATGTGCTCTATGCAACATTTATTTTGCACCCATATCTCCAACCTCTGCTCTCTGCAACAGTCCTTCTGCACCTCAGTCTGAAAACTCTGATCTCTGCAACGATCCTTCTGAACCCCAGTCTCCAAATCTGCTCTCTGTAATAGTCCTGTTGCACCTCAGTCTCGAATCTCTGCTCTCTGTAAGATCCTTCTGCAACCCTGTCTTCAAACTCTGCTCTCCGTAACAACCTCCTGTACCCCAGTCTCCAACCTCTGCTCTCTGCAACAGTCCTTCTAAACCCCAGTCTCCAAAATCTGCTCCCTGCAACAGTTCTTTTGCACCTCAGTGTGACAACTCTGCTCTCTGCAACGATCCTTGTGCACTCCAGTCTTTAAACTCTACTTTCTGTAACAGTCTATCTGCACCTCAGTCTCCAATCTCTGCTCTCTGTAAGATCCTTCTGCACCCCAGTTTCACAATTCTGCTCTCTGTAATATTCCTTCTGCTCCCCAGTCTCCAATCTCTTCTCTCTGTAACTGTCCTTTTGCTCCGCAGTCTCCACCCTCTGCTCTCTGTAACACTCCTTCTTTACTGCAGTCTCCAACCTCTGCTCTCTGTAACAGTCTTTATGTCCCACAGTCTCCAACCTCTGCTCTGTGTAAGGGTCCTTCTGCACCCCAGTCTCTAACCTCTGCTCTCTGTAACAATACTTTTGCACCCAAGTCTCCAACCTCTACTCTCTGCAACGATTCTTTTGCACCCCATTTTCCAACCTCTGCTCTCTGCAAAAGTCCTTCTGAACCCCAGTCTCTAACATCTGCTCTCTGCAACAGTCCTTCTGAAACTCAGTCTGAAAACTCTGCTATCTGCAACGATCTTTGTGCACCCCAGTCTCAAAAATCTCCTTTGTGTAACAGTCCTTCTGCACCCCAGCCTCCAACCACTGCTCTCTGTAAGATCCTTCTGCACCCCAGTTTGCAAATCAGCTCTCTGTAACATTCTTTCTGCTCCCCAGTCCTCAACCTCTGCTCTCTGTATCAGATTTTCTGTTCCCCAGACTCCAACCTCTGCTCTTTGTAACAGTCTTTCTGCTCCCCAGTATCCAACCTCTGCTCTCTGTAACAGTCTTTCTGTACCGCAGTCCCCAAACTCTGCTCTCTGTAACGGTTTTTCTGCACCACAGTCTCCAACCTCTCCTTTCTGTATCATTCCGTCTGCACCAGAGTTTTCAACCTCTGCTCTCTGCAACATTCCTTCTGCACCTCAGTCTCCAACCTCTGCTCTCTGCGACAGTTCTTCTGCACCCTTGTCTCCAAACTCTGCTCTCTGCAACAGTTCTTCTGTACCCCAGTCTCCAAGGTCTGCACTCTGAAATAGTCCTTCTCCACACCAGTCTCCAACCTCTGCTCTCTTTAAAAGTCCTCCTGGAGTGCAGTCTCGAAAATCTTCTCTCTGTAAGTGTCCTTATGCACCCAAGTCTCAAACCTCTGCTTTCTGTAACAGTCCTTCTATACCCCAGTCTCCAAACTCTGCTATCTGTAACAGTCATTGTTCACCCCAGTCTCCAACTTCTGCTCTCTATAACAATACTTCTGCACCCCAGTCTCAAACCTCTCATCTCTGGAAAGATTCTTTTGCACCTCATTCTCCAACCTCTGTTTTCTGCAAAAGTCCTTCAACACCCCAGTCTTCAAAATCTACGCTCTGCAACAGTCCTTCTGAATCTCAGTCTGAAAACTCTGCTCTCTGCAACAATCATTGTGCACCCTAGTCTCCAAATTCTGCTCTCTGTAAGAGTCCTTCTGCTCCCAGTCTCCAACCTCTGCTATCTGTAACAGTCTTCCTGCACCACAGTCCCCAACCTCTTCTTTCTGTATCATTCTTTCTGCACCACAGTTTCCAACCTCTGATTTCTGCAACATTCCTTCTAAACCTCAGTCTCCAACCTCTGCTCTATGCGACAGTTCTTCTCCACCCCAGTCTCCAACCTCTGCTCTCTGCAACAGTTCTTCTGCACCCCAATCACCAAGGTCTGCACTCTGAAACAGTCCTTCTCCACACCAGTTTTCAACCTCTGCTGTCTGATACAGTCCTCCTGTAGTTCAGACTCCAAAATCTGCTCTCTGTAATTGTACTTCTACACCCCATGTCCAGACTCTGCTCTCTGCAGCAGACCCTCTGCAACTCAGTCTCCAAACTCCGCTCTCTGTAACAATTTTTCTGCACCTCAGTATGCAACCTCTGCTCTCTGCAACGGTCCTTCTACACCTCATTCTCCAAACTCTACTCTCTGTAAAAGTACTTCTACACCCCTGCTCCAAACTCTGCTCTCTAACAGGCCGTCTGCACACAATCTCCGACGTCTGTTCTCTATAACAATCCTTCTGCACCCCAGTCTCCAACCTCTGCTCTCTACAACGATCCGTCTGCACCCCTGTCTCAACAGTCCTTCTGCAACCCAGTCTCCAACATGTGCTCTCTGCAAAAGTCCTTCTGCACGTCAGTCTGAAAACTCTGTTCTCTGCAACGATCCTTCTGCACCCTAGTCTCCAACCTCTGCTCTCTGTAAAAGTCCTGCTGCACCTTGGTCTACAAACACTGCTTTCTGTAAGATCCTTGTGCAACCTTTTCTAAAAACTCTGCTCTCTGTAACAGTTTTTCTGCACCTTAGTCTCCAAACCCTGCTCTCTGTAACAGGACTTCTGCACGTCAGTCTCCAAACTCTGCTCTCTACAACAGTCCTTCTGCACCCTAGTTACCAACATCTGCTCTTTGTAACGGTCCTTCTACACCCCAGTCTCCAACCTCTGCTTTCTGTATCAGTCTGTCTCAACCCCAGTCTGCAACCTCTGTTCTCTGTATCTATCCTTCTGCACCTCAGTCTCCAACCTGTTCTCTATGTAAGAGTTCTTCTGCACCCCAGTCTCCATTCTCTGCTCTCTGTAAAGGTCCTATACTGAAGTCTCAAAACTCTGCTCTCTGTAACGGTCCTTCTGCACCCCAATTTCCAATCTCTGCATCCTGTAACAGTCCTTCTGCACCTGAGTCTTCAAACTCTGCTCTCTGTAACAGTCCTTCTAGATCTCAGTCTAAAACCTCTGCTCTCTACAGGATCCTTCTGCATCCCAGTATCCAAACACTGCTCTCTCTAACAGTCCACCTGCACCTCAGTCTCCAACCTCTCCAACCTCTGCTCTCTATAAGATCCTTCAGAAACCCAGTCTTCAACCTCTCCTCTCTGTAACAGGCCTTCTGCATGCCAGTCTCTTAACTCTGCTCTCTGCAACGATATTTTGGCACCCCAGTCTCCAACCACTGGTGTCTGCAATGATCCTACTGCACCCCAGTCTTCAACCTCTGATTTCTGCAACAGTTCTTCAGCACCTCATCTCCAAGTTCTGCTTTCTGTAAGATACTTCTGCACCCCTGTCTCAAAGCTCTGCTCCTTTCAACGATCCTTCTGCACCCCAGTCTCCAAACTCTTCTCGATGTAAAAGAACTTCTGCACCTCAGTCTTTAATCTCTGCTCTCTACAACAGTCCTTCTGCACCCCAGTCACCAAATACTGCTCTCTGCAACAGTCTTTCTGTACTGCAGTCTTCAATTTCTGCTCTCTGTAACGGTCTTTCTGCACCGCAGACTCTAATCTCTGCTTTCTGTATCAGATTTTCTTCAAACCAGTCTCCAAATTCTGCTCTCTCTAAGAGTCCTTCTGCACCTCAGTCTCCAACCTCTGCTCTCGGCAACAGTCCTTCTGCACCCCATTCTCAAACCTGTGCTCTCTGAAACAGTGCTTCTGCATCCCAGTCTCTAACCTCTGCTCTCTGCAACAGTCCTTCTGCACCGCAGTCTCCAAATTCTGTTCTCTGTAACAATCCTCCTGCACCTCAGTCTCCAAACTCTGCTCTTTGTAACAAGACTTCTGCACCTAAGTCTCCAACCTCTGCTCTCTGCAACAGTCCTTCGGCACTCCAGTCTACAACCTCTGATATCTGAAATAGTCCTTCTGCACCGCAGTCTCCAACCTCTGCTCTTGTTTGCAGTTCTTCTGCACCACAGTCTCCAACCTCTGCTCTCTGTAAAATCCTTCTGCACTCCAGATTCCAAACTCTGCTCTCTGTATCATTCCTTCCCCACCCCAGTTTTTAACCTCTGATTTCTGCAAGTGTCCTGCGGCACCCAAGTCTCCAACCTCTGTCCTCTTCAACAGTCCTTCTGCTCCCCAGTCTCCAACATCTGCTCCTGTAACAGTCCTTCTGTACCGCAGTCTCCAACCTGTGGTCTGTGTAACATTCCTTCTGCACCCCAGTCTCCAAACTCTGCTCTCTGTAACAGTTCTTCTACAACTCAGTCTCGAACCTCTGCTCTCTCTAACAGTCCTTAGGAACCTAAGTCTGACACCTCTGCTCTCTGCACGATCCTTCTGCACCCCAATCTCCAACCACTTCTCTCTGTAAGAGTCCTCGTGCACCCCAATCTGCAACCTCTGCTCTCTGTAACACTTTTTCTATACCGCAGTCTCCAAACTTGGGTCTGTGTAACAGTCCTTCTGAACCCCAATTTCCAACCTCTGCTTTCTGTAACAGTCCTTTTGCACCTCAGTTTCCAAACTCTGCTCTCTGTAACAGTCCTTCTAAGCCTCAGTCTCCATCCTCTGCTCTTTTTAACAGTCCTTTAGCACCTCAGTCTGACACCTTGCTCTCTGCACGATTCTTCTGCACCCCAGTCTCCATCCTCTGCTCTGATCCTACTGCAACCCAGTTTCAAACCTCTAATCTCTGAAACAATCTTCTGAACCTCAGTCTCCAAACTCTACTATCTGTAACATTCCTTTTTCACATCAGTCTCAAACCTCTACCCTCTGTAACAGTCCTTCTGCACCTCAGTCTGAAACCTCTGCTCTCTGCACGATCTTTCTACACCCAGTCTCCAACCACTGCTCTTGGCTATGATCCTTCTGCACCCCAGTAACCAACCTCTGCTCTCTGCAATGATCCTACTGAACACCAGTCTCCAACCTCTGATCTCTGAAACAGTCCTTCTGCACCTCAGTCTCCAGCTTCTGCTCTCTGTAAGATTCTTCTGCACCCCTGTATCCCACCTCTGCTCTCTGTAACAGTCCTTGTGAACCAGAGTCTTTAATCTCTGCTCTCTGTAACAGGACTTCCGCACCTCAGTCTCCAACCTCTGCTCTCTGCAACAGTCCTTCTGCACTCCAGTCTCCAACCTCTGCTCCCTACAAAAGTCCTTCTGCACCCTAGTTACCAACATGTGCTCTCTGCAACAGACCTTCTTCACCCCAGTCTTCAACATCTGCTCTCTGCAACAGTCATTCTGCAATTCAGTCTGAAAACTCTTCTCTCTGCAATGATTCTTCTCTACCCAAGTCTCCTACATCTGCTCTCTGCAACAGTCCGTTTGCTCCCCAGTCTCCAAACTCTGCTCACTGTAAGATCCATCTTAACCCAAGTCTCAAACCTCTGCTCTCTATAACAGTCCTTCTGCACCCCAGTCTACAAAATCTGTTCTCTGTAACAGTCCTTCAGCACCTCAGTCTCCAACCTCTGCTCTCTGTAACAGTCCTTCTGCACCCCAGTCTCTAAAATCTGCTCTCTGAAACCGTCCTTCTGCACCCCATTCTCGGACATCTATACTCTGCAACAGTCCTTATGCACCCCAGTCTCCAAACTCTGCTCTCTGCAATGATCTTTCTGGACCCCAGTCTCCAACGTCTGCTCTCTGCAACAGTCATTCTGCACCCCAGTCTCCAACATCTGCTCTCTGCAACAATTTTTCTGTACCTCAGTCTGAAGACTCTGCTCACTGTAACATCCATTCTTTACTCCTGTCTCCAACCTCTGTCCTCTGCAACAGTCCTTCTGCTCCCCAGTCTCTGAGATCTGCTCTTTGCAACAGTCCTTCTGTACCGGAGTATCCAACTTCTGCTCTTTTTAAAGGTCCTTCTACACCCACGTCTCCAAACTCTGCTTTGTGTGTCAGTCTGTCTGAAAACCAGTTTTCAACCTGTGTTCTCTGTATCTATCGTTTTGCACCTCAGTCTCAACCTGTTCTCTATATAAGAGTCCTTCTGCACCCCAGTCTCCAACCTCTGCTCTCGGTAACAGTCCTATATTGCAGTCTCCAAACTCTGCTCTCCTTAACGGTCCTTATGCACCCCAATTTCCAAACTCTGCTTCCTGTAAAAGTCCTTCTGCACCTGAGTCTCCAAACTCTGCTCTCTGTAACAGTCCTTCTGCACCTCAGTCTCCAACCTATGCTTTCTGTAACAGTCCTTCTACACCTCAGTCTGAAAATTCTGCTCTCTGCACAATCCTTCTGCACCCCAGTCTCCCACCACTGCTCTTGGTAACAGTTCCCCTGCACCTTAGTCTCCAACCTCTGCTCTCTGTAAGATCCTTTATCAACCCAGTCTTCAAGCACTGCTCTTTGTAACAGACCATCTCACACAAGTCTGCAAATTCTTCTCTCCGCAATGATTCTTCTTCACACCAGTCTCAAACCTCTGCTCTCTGCAACAGTCCTTCTGCACCCCAGTCTCCAACCTCTGCTCTCTGTAACCGTCCTTCTGCACCACAGTCTCCAACCTATGCTCTCTGTAACCGTCCTTCTGCACCCCAGTCTTCAACCTCTGCTCTCTGTAACAGTCCTTCTGAACCTCAGTCTTAAACCTCTGATCTCTTCAACAGTCCTTCTGCACCTCATTCTCCAACCTCTGCTCTCTGCAACAGTCCTTTGCACCCCAGTCTCCAACATCTGCTCTCAGCAACAGTCCTTCTAACTCCAGTCTCTCAACTCTGCTCTCTTCAACGATCCTTCTGGACCCCAGGCTCCAACGCCCTTCTGCAACAGTCCATCTGCACAACAGTCTCCAACTTCTGCTCTCCTTAAGATCTTTTTGCACGCCAGTTTCCAAAATCGGCTCTATCTAACATTCCTTCTCCAACGCATTCTGTAACCTCTGCTTTCTCCGAAGGTCCTGTGGCACCCCAGTCTCCAACCACTGTCCTCTTTAACAGTCCTTCTGCTCCCCAGTTTCGAACATCTGCTCTCTGTAACAGTCCTTCTGAAACGCAGTCTCCACCCTCTGCTCTCCGTAATTGTCCTTCTGGAACCCAGTCTCCAAACTCTGCTTTCTGTATCAGTCCTTCTGAAGCACAGTCTCAAACCTCTGTTCTCTGTATATATATTTCTGCACCTCAGTCTCCAAACTGTTCTCTCTGTAACATTTCTTCTGCACCCCAGTCTCCAACCTCTGCTCTCTGTAACAGTTTTTTTATTCCGCAGTCTCCAAATCCTGGTCTCTGTAACGGACCATTTGCACCCCAATTTCCAAAATCTGCTTACTGTAACAGACCTTCTGCACCTCAGTCTACAAACTCTGCTCTCTGTAACAGTTTATCTACACCTCAGTCTCCAATCTCTGCTCTCTGTAACAGTCTTACTGCACCTCAGTCTCCAACTTCTGCTCTCTGTAAGATCCTTCAGGAACCCACTCTCCAACCACTACGCTCTGTAACAGTCCACCTGCACCTAAGTCTCCAACCTCTGCTCTCTGTAAGATCCTTCAGCAACCCAGTCTCTAAACTCTGCTCTCTATAACAATCCTTCTGCACCGCAATCTCCAACCTCTCTTCTCTGTAGCAGGCCTTCTGCACCCCAGTATCCAACCTCTTTTCTCTGCAACGATCCTTCTGCAAACCAGTCTCCAACCTCTGCTCTCTACAATGATTATACTGCATGCCAGTCTCCAACCTCTGATCTCTGCAACACTTTTTCGGCACCTGAGTCTCCAACTTCTTCTCTCTATAAGATCCTTCTGCACCTCTGTCTTCAAGCTCTGCTCCTTGTAAAGATCCTTCTGCACCACAATCTTCAACTTCTGCTCTATGTAAAAGAACTTCTGCACCTCAGTCTCCAACATCTACTCTCTGCAACAGTCCTTCTGCACCCCAGTATCCAAACTCTGCTCTCTGCACTGATCCTTCTTCACACCAGTCTCCAATCTCTGCCCTCTGAAACAGTACTTCTGAACCCCAGTCTCCAGCATTTGCTCTCTGCAACAGTTCTTCTGCAACTCAGTCTGAAAACTCTGCTCTCTGCAACAATCCTTCTGCACCTCAGTCTCCTACTTCTGCTCTCTGTAAGACCCTTCTGCATCCCAGTCTCCAAACTCTGCTCTCTGTAACAGTCCATCTGCACCCCAGTCTCCAACCTTGTTCTGTACAACAGTTCTTCTGCACCACAGTCTTCAACCTCTGTTCTCTGTAATGGTCATTCTGCACCCCTGTCTCCAACCTCTGCTTTCCGTATCAGTCCATCTGCACCACAATCTCAAAACTCTACTCTCTGAAACAGTCCTTCTGCACCCCAGTCTTCAACATCTGCTCTCTGCAACAGTCCTTCCTCACCCCAGTCTCTAAAGTCTGCTCTCTACAACAGTACTTTTCCACCGAAGTCACCAAACTCTGCTCTCTGTAACAGTTCTTCTGCACCTCAGACTCCAAACTCTGCTCTCTGCAACAGTCCTTCTGCGCCCCAATCTCGAACCTCTTCTCTCTGCAACAGTCCTACTGCACCTCAGTGTCCAAACTCTGATCTCTGTAAAATCCGTCTGAAACCCAGTCTCCAACATATGCATTCTGCAATGGTCCTTCAGCACCAGAGTCTCCAACCTCTGTTCTCTACAACATTTATTGAGCACCCCAGTCTTCAACATCTGCTCTCTGTAACAGTCCTTCTGTACTACAGTCTCAAACCTCTGTTCTCTGTAAGGGACCTTCTGCACCCCATCTCCAAACTCTGATTTCTGTATCAGTCTTTCTGCAACCCAGTCTTCAAACTCTGCTTTCTGTATCCGTCGTTGTGCACGCCAGGCTTTAACCTCTGCTCTCTGTAACAGTCCTTCTGCACCCCAGTCTCAATCCTCTGCTCTCTGCAACAGTCCTTTTGCACTCGAGTCTCCAACTTCTGCTCCAGGTAACAGTTTTACTGCACCCCAGTCTCCAACCACTATTCTCTGTGACAGTCCTTCTGCACATCAGTCTCCAACCTCTGTTCTCTGTAAGAGGCCTTCTGCACCCAGTCTACAACCTCTCCTCTCTGTAACAGGCCTTCTGCACCCAAGTCTCTAAACTCTGCTCTCTTTAAAAGTCCTTCTGTACCCCAGTCTTCAACATCTTCTCTCAGTATCAGTCCTGCACCCCAGTCTCCAAACACTGCTCTCTGTAACAGTTTTTCTGCACATCAGTCTTCAACACCTGCTATCTGCAAGAGTCCTTCTGTAGCCCAGTCTCCTAGCTCTGCTCTCTAGAACAGTCCTTATATACCCCAGTCTCCATAATGTACTCTCTGCAACGATCCTTCTGCACCCCAAGCTCCAACGTCTTCTCTCTGCAAAATCCCTTCTGCACTCCAGTCTCCAAACTTTCCTCTCTGTAAGATCCTTCTGCACCCCAATTTTCAAACGCTGTTCTTTATAACATTTCTTCTGCACCCCAGTCTCCAACCTGTACTCTACAACAGTTCTTCTGTACCACAGTCTTCAACCTCTGTTCTCCGAAAGAGTCCTTCTGCACCCCAGTCTCCAACCTCTGCTTTCTGTATCAGTCTTTCTTCACCACAGTCTCCAAACTCTGCTCTCTGTAACAGTCCTTCTGCACCTCACTCTGCAACCTCTGCTCTCTGCAGCAGTCCTTCTGCATCCCAGTCTTCAACATCTGCTCTCTACAACAGTCCTTCCTCACCCCAGTCTCTAAAATATGCTCTCTGTAACAGTCTTTTTTCACCGCAGTCTCAATCCTCTGCTCTCTGTAACAGTACTTCTGTACTGCAGTCTCCAAACTCTGCTCTCTGTAATGGTCCTTCGGCACCCCAGTCTCCAAACTCTTCTTTCTGTATCAGTAGTTCTGCACCCCGGTCTTGAAACTCTGCTCTCTGTAACAGTCCTTCTGCACCTCAGACTCCAAACTCTGCTCTCTGCAACAGTACTTCTGCGCCCCAATCTCAAACCTCTGCTTTCTGCAATGGTCCTTCTGAACCCCAGTCTCCAACCTCTGTTTTCTACAACACTTATTCTGCACCCCAGTCTCCAACCTCTGCTCTCTGTAACAGTCATTCTGTACCGCAGTCTCCAACCTCTGTTCTCTGTAAGGGTCCTTCTGAAGCCCAGGCTCCAACCTCTGCTTTCTGTATCAGTCCTTCTTCCCCACATTCTCCAAACTCTGCTCTCTGTAACAGTCCTTCTGTACCTCAGTCTGCAACCTCTGCTCTCTGCAATAGTCCTTCTTCACCCCAGTCTGCAATCTCTGCTCTGTGTAACAGTCCTTCTGCAACTCAGTCACTAACCTCTACTCTCTTCAGCAGTTTTTCTCCACCCCAGATTCCAACCTCTGCTCTCGGCATCAGTCCTTGTGGACGCCATTATCAAACTTCTACTCTCTGCAACAGTCCTTGTACACCCCAGTCTTTCACATCTGCTCTCTGTAACAGTCTTTCTGCACCTCAGTCTGAAAACTCTGCTCTCTGCAATGATCCTTCTGCACCTAGTCTCCAAATTCTGCTCTCTGCAACAGTCCTTCTGCACCCTAGTCTTCAACCTCTGTTCTAAGCAAAAGTCTTTGTAAACCCCAGGCTCCAAACTCTTCTCTCTGTAACAGTCCTTCTGTAGTGCAGTCTCCAACCTCTGCTGTCTGTAATGGTCCTTCTGCACCCGAGACTCCAAACTCTAGTTTCCATATCAGTTATTCTACACCCAAGTCTCCAACCTCTGCTCTCTGTAACAGTCCTTCTTCACGTAAGTCTCCAACCTCTGCTCTCTGCAACAGTCCTTCTGCACCCCAGTCTCAAACCACTTCTCTCTGCAAAAGTCCTTTACACCCCAGTCTCCAAACTCTGCTCTCTGCCACGATTTTTCTGCACCCCAGTCTCCAACCTCTGCTCTCTGCTACAGTCTTTCTTCACCCCAGTCTCAAAACAGTGCTCTCTGTAACTGTCCTGCTGCACCCCAGTCTCCAACCTCTGCTCTCTGTAGCGATCCTTCTGAACCTCAGCCTCCAACCTCGGCTCTCTGCAAGGATTTTTCTGCACCTCAGTTTCAAACCTCTGTTCTCTGCAATGATCCTTCTACACAACAGTCTCCAAGCTCTGCTCTCTGTAACAGTCCTTCTGAACATCAGTGTCAAAACTCTGCTCTCTGTAACAATTTTTTTGCATCTCAGTCTTCAAACTGTGCTCTCTGTTATAGTTTTTCTGCACCTCAGTCTCCAACCTCTGCTCTCTGTAACACACCTTCTGCACCCCAGTCTCCAACTTCTGCTCTCTTTAACAGTTTTTTTGGACACCAATCTACAAACTCTGCTCTCTGTAACACTCCTTCTGCACACCAGTCTCCATCCTCTGCTCTTTGTAAGAATCCTTCTGCACCCCAGTCTCCAACTGCTCCTCTCTTTAACAGTCCTTCTGCACCTCAGCCTCCAATATCTGCTCTTTTAAATGATCCTTCAGCACCTCAGTCTCCAACCGCTGCTCTCTGTAACAGGCCTTCTGAACCCCATTCTCCAACATATGCTCTCTGGATCAGTCCTTTTGCACACCACTATCCTACCTCTGCTCTCTATAACAATCCTTCTGCACCGGAGTCTCCAACCTCTACTCTCTGAAAATGTTCGTCTGCACCCCAGTCTCCAAACTCTGTTCTCTGCATCAGTCCTTCTGCACCCCAGTATCCAACCTCTGCTCTCTGTAACAGTCCTTCTGTAACGCAGTCTCAAAACTCTGCACTCTGTAACGGTCATTATGCACACCAGTCTCCAACGTCAGCTTTCTGTATCAGTGTTTCTGCACCCCTGTGCTCTCCGCAACAGTCCTTCTACACCCCAGTGTCCAGTCTCTGCTCTCTGAAACCGTCCCTCTGCAACTCAGTCTCCAACCTCTGCTCTCTGTAAAAATCCTTCTGCACCTCAGTCTTCAACCTCTGCTCTCTGCAACGGTCCTTCTGCACCTCAGTCTCCAAAAACTACTCTCTGTAAATGTACTTCTGAACCCCTTTTCCTAACTCTGCTCTCTGTAATAGGCCTTCTGCACCCCAGTCTCCATCCTCTGTTCTCTATAACAATCCTTCTGCACCCCAGTCTCAAAATTTTGCTCTCTACAACGATCCTTCTGTACCACAGTCCCAAAACTCTGCTCTATGCAACAGTCCTTCTGCACCCCAATCTCCAACATGTGCTCTATGCAAAAGTCATTCTGTACCTCAGTGTGAAAACTCTGTTCTCCACAACGATCCTTCTGAACCCCAGTCTCCAACCTCTGCTCTTTGTAACAGTCCTAATGCACATCGGTCTACAACTCTGCTCTTTATAAGATCCTTGTGAAACCTGGTCTAAAAACTCTGCTCACTGTAGGAGTTCTACTGCACCCCAGTCTCTAACCTCTGCTCTCTGCAACGATCCTTCTGCACCTCAGTCTCAAAACTCTACTCTCTGTAACAGTCCTTCTGCACCCAAGTCTCCAACCTCTGCTCTCTGCAATGGTCCCTCTGCACCCCAGTCTAAAAACTCTGCTCTCTACACCAATCCTTTTGCACCCCAGTTTCCAACCTCTGCTCTCTGCAAAAGTCCTTCTGCACCCCAGTCTCCAACATCTGCTCCTTGCAACAGTCTTTCTTCACCTCAGTCTTACAACTCTGCTCACTGCAACGATCCTGTTGCAACCCAGTCTCCAACCTCTGTTCTATAAAACAGTTATTCTGAACCCCAGTATCCAACCTCTACTCTCTGTAACAGTCCTTCTGTACTGCAGTCTCCAAACTTTGTTCTTTGTAAGGGTACTTATGCACCCCAGTATCCAACCTCTGCTTTCTGTAACAGTCCTTCTACACCTCAGTCTCCAAACTCTGTTCTCTGTAAGACCCTTCTGCAGCCCAGTCTTTAAACTCTGCACTCTGTAACAGGACTTCTGCACCCCAGTCTCCAACCTCTTCTCTCTGCAACAATTCTTCTCCACCCCAGTCTCCAACATCTGCTCTCTGCAACAGTCCTTTGCACCCCAGTGTCCAAACTCTTCTTTCTATAAGATAAATCTGAACCCCAGTCTCCAAAGTCTGCTCTTTGTAACTGTCCTTCTGGACCTCAGTCTGAAACCTCTGCTCTTTGCACGATTCTTCTGCACCCCATTCTTAAACCACTGCTGTCTTTAACAGTCCACCTGCACCCCAGTCTCCAACCTCTGCTCTCTGTAAGATCCTTCAGCAACCCAGTCTGCAAACTTTGCTCTCTATAACAGTACTTCTGCACCCCAGTCTCCAAATTCTCCTTTCTGCAACAGTCGTTCTGCACCCCAGTCTCGAACATCTGCTCTCGGCAACAGTCCTTCTGAACCTCAGTCTGAAAACTCTGCTCCCTGAAACGACCCTTCTGCACGCCAGTCTCCTAATTCTGCTCTCTGTAACAGTCCTTCTGCACCTCATTCTCCCAACTCTGCTCTCTGTAATATCCTTGTACAACCCAGTTTTTAAACTCTGCACTCTGTAATAGTCCTTCTGCACAACAGTCTCCAAACTCTGCTCTCTGTAACAGGACTTCTGCAACCCAGTCTTCAACCTCTGATCTCTGTAACAGTCTTTCTGTACTGCAGATTCCAAACTCTTCTCTCTGTAACGGTTCTTCTGCACCCCACTCTCCAACCTCTGCTTTCTCTATCAGTCTTTCTGCACTCAAGTCTCCAACCTCTGCTCTCTGTAACAGTCCTTCTGCACCTCAGTCTCCAACGTCTGCTCTTTTCAACAGTTCTTCGGCACCCCAGAATCTTGGGTAAGATTCAAACTTCTACACTCGGCAACAGTCTTTCTGCACCTCAGTCTCCAAACTCTTCTCTTTGCAAAGAAATTTCTGGCCCTCAGTCTTCAACATCTACTCTCTGTAACAGTCCTTCTGCACCCCAGTCTTCAAAATCTGCTCTCTGTAACAGTCCTTCGGCACCCCAGTCTCCACCATCTTCTCCCTGCAACGATCCTGTTACACCCAAGTCTCCAAACTCTGCTCTCTGCAACAGTCCTTCTGCCCCCCAGTCTCCAACATCTACTCTCTGTAGCATCCTTCTAAAACCCAGTCTCCGAACTCTACTCTCTGTAACAGTCTTTCTGCACACCAGTCTCAAAACTCTTCTCTCTGCAATGATTCTTCTGCACCCCAGTCTCCAAAATCTGCTCTCTGTAACAGTCCTTCGGCACCCCAGTCTCCACCCTCTTCTCTCTGCAATGATCCTTTTACACCCAAGTCTCCAAACTCTGCTCTCTGCAACAGTTCTTCTGCACCCCAGTCTCCAATATCTGCTCTCTGCAACAGTTTTTTTAAACCTCATTCTGAAAACTCAGCTCTCTGCAACAATCCTTGTGGACCAAAGTCTACAACCTCTGCTCTCTCTGACAGTCCTTCAGTACCTCAGTAACCAACCTCTGCTCTCTGTAATATTCTTATGCCACCCACTCTCCAAACGCTGGTCTATGTTACAGGCCTTCTGCTCCCCAGTCTCCAAGCTCTGCTCTGTGTAACAAGTCTTTTGCACCTCAGTCTCCAACCTCTTCTCTCTGCAACGATCTTTCTTCACCCCATTCTCAAACCTCTGCTCTCTGCAACAGTCTTATTGCACCCCAGTCTCCAATTTCTGCTCTCTGTAAGATAATTCTGCACACCTGTATCCAAACTCTGCTCTCTTTAACAGTACTTCTGTACCACAGTCTCAAACCTCTATTCTCTGTAACGGTCCTTCTGCACCCCAGTCTCCAAACTCTGCTTTCTGTATTCGTCGTTCTGCACCCCAGGCTCCAACCTCTGATCTCTGTAACAGTCCTTCCCCGCAGTCTCCAACCTCTGGTATCTGCAAAAGTCCTTCTGCAACTCAGTCTCCAAACACTGCTCTCTGTAAAAGTTTTTCTGCACCTCAGTCTTCAACAACTGCTCTCTGCAACAGGCCTTCTGCACCCCAGTCTCTAAAATCTGCTCTCTAGAACAGTCCTTCTATACACCAGTCTCCATAATCTACTCTCTACAACGATCCTTCTGCACCCCAGTCTCCAACGTCTGCTCTCTGCAACAATCCTTCTGCACCCCAGTCTCCAAACTTTCCTCTCTGTACGATCCTTCTGCTCCCTAGTCTCCAAACTCTACACTCAGTATCAGCCCTTTTGCACCCCAGTCTCCAAACAGTGCTCCCTGTAACAGTTTTTTTGCACCTCAGTCTTAAACAACTGCTCTCTGCAACAGTCCTTCTGCACCCCAGTCTCCAAACTCTGCTCTCTAGAAGAGTCCTTCTAAACCCAAGTCTCCATAATCTACTATCTGCAACGATCTTTCTGCACCCCAGTCTCGAACGTTTTCTCTCTGCAACAATCCTTCTGCACCCCAGCCTCCAAACTTTCCTCTCTGTAAGATTTTTCTACACCCCAGTTTCCAAACTCTGCTCTCTGTAACACTCTTTTTGCACCCCAGTCTCCAACGTCTGCCCTCTGCAATGGTCCCTCTGCACCCCACTCTCCAACCTTGTTCTCTACAACAGTTCTTCTGTACCACAGTCTTCAACCTCTGTTCTCTGTAAGGTTCCTTCTGCACTCCAGTCTTCAACATCTGCTTTCTGTATCAGTCCTTCTCAATCACAGTTTCCAATTCCTGCTCTCTGAAACAGTCCTTCTGCACCTGACTCTTCAACCTCTGCTCTCTGCAACAGTCTTTTGCACACCAGTCTTAAACCTCTGCTCTCTGAAACAGTCCTTCTGAATATTATTCTCCAACATCTGCTTTCTGCAACAGTCCTTCTCCAGCCCAGTCTCCATCCTCTGCTCTCTGTAACAGTCCTTCTGTATTGCAGTCTCCAAACTCTGCTCTTTGTAATGATCCTTCTGGACCCCAGTCTCCAAACTATGCTTTCAGTACCAGTCTTTCTGCACCCAGGTCTCTAAACTCTGCTTTCTGTAACAGTCCTTCTGCAACTCAGACTACAATTTTTGCTCTCTGCAACAGTCCTTCTGCGCCCTAATCTCCAAACTCTGCTCTCTGCAACAGTCCTTCTGCACCTCAGTGTCCAAACTCTGCTCTCTGTAAGATCCTTCTGAAACCCAGTCTTCAACGTCTTCTTACTGCAATGGTCCTCCTGCACCCCAGCCTCTAACCTCTTTTCTCTACAACTGTTATTCTGCACCCCAGTCTCCAACCTCTGCGATCTGTAACATTTCTTCTCTACCACACTCTCCAACCTCTGTTCTCTGTAAGGGTCCTTCTGCACCCCAGTCTCCAACCACTGCTTTCTGTATCAGTCCTTTTGCACCACATTCTCCAAACTATTCTCTCTGTAACAGTTTTTCTGCACAAAAGTCTGCAACCTCTGCTCTCTGCAATAGTCCTTCTACACCCCAGTCTCTATTCTCTGCTCTCTGCAACAGTCCTTCTGCACCCCAGTCTTCCACATCTGCTCTCCTCAAAAGTCCTTCTGCACCCCAGTCTCTAACCTCTGCTCTCTGCAACAGTCCTTCTGCACCACAATCACCAACCTCTGCTTTCTGTATCAGTCCTTCTGCACCCCAGTCTCCAACCTCTGCTCTCATTAACAGTCCTTCTGCACCTCTTTCTGAAAACTCTTCTCTCTGGAACGATCCTTCTGCATCTTAGTCTCAAACCTCTTCTCTCTGTAAGAGTCCTTATGTACCTCAGTCTCCAAACTTTTCTCGCTGTAAGATCCTCTTGCAACCCACTCTTTAAACTCTGCTCTCTGTAACTATCCTTCTGCACCCCAGTCTTCAATCACTGCTCTCTGTAACAGGCCTTCTGCACCCCAATCTCTAACCTATGCTGTCTATAACAGGCCTTTTGACCCCAGTCTCCAAACTCTTCTCTCTTTAACTATTCTTCTGAACCCCAGTCTCCAACCTCTGCTCTCTGCACCAGTCCTCCTGCACCCCAGTCTCAAACCTATGCTTTCTGTAAGATTCTTCTGCACACCTGTCTCCAACCTCTGCTCTCTGTAAAAGTAGTTCTGTAAAGCAGTCTCCAAACTCTGCTATCTGTAAGGGTCCTTCTGCACCTCAGTCTCCAATTTGTGCTCTCTGCAACACTACTTCTGCAACCGAGTCTCCAATCTTTACTCTCTGCAATAGATTTTCTGCACATGAGTCTCCAACCTGTGTTCTTAGTAAAAGTCCTACTGCACCCCAGTCTTCAAACTTTGCTTTCTGTAAAAGTCCTTCTGCACCACAGTCTCCAATCTCTGCTCTCTATAACGATCCTTCTGCACCCCAGTCTCCAAAGTCTGCTCTCTGTAATAGTCTTTCTGCACCCCAGTCTCCAAACTCTGGTCTCTGCAACAGACTTTCTTCACCCAAGTCTCCAACATCTGATCTCTGCAACAGTCCTTCTACACCCCAGTCTACAACTTCTGCTCTCTGCAACAGTCCTTCTACCCCACAGTCGCGATACTCTGCTTTCCCCAACGATCCTTCTGCACTTCAGTCACCAATCTCTATTCTCTTCAACAGTTCTTCTGCACCCCAGTCTCCAACCTCTGCTCTCTTTAAATGTCCTTCTGTACCACAGTCTCCAACCTCTGTTCTCTGTAAGGGTCCTTATGCACCCCAGTATCCAACCTCTGCTTTCTGTATCAGTCGTTTTCCACCACAGTCTCAAAAATCTGCCCGCTGTAACAGTCCTTCTGCAACTCAGTCTGCAAACTCTGCTCTCTGCAACAGTCCTTCTGCACCTCAGTCTCCAACCTCTGCTCTCTGTAAGGGTCCTTCGGCACCCGAGTCTCCAACCTCTGCTTTCTCTATCAGTCCTTCTTCACCCCTGTCTCCAACCTCTGCTTTCTGTAACAATCCTTCTGCACCTCAGTCTCCAATGTCTGCTCTCTGTAAGGGTCCTTCTGCACCTAAGTCTCCAACCTCTTCTCTCTGTAACAGTACTTCTGCACCTTAGTTTTCAAATTTTGCTCTCTGTAATATCTTTCTGCAAACCAGTATTCAAACTCTGCTCTCTGTACCAATCCTTCTGCACCCCAGTCTCCAAACTCTGCTGTCTGTAACAGGTCTTCTGCACCCCAGTTTCCGAACTCTGCTTTCTGTATCAGTCCTTCTGCACCCCAGTCTCTAAGCTCTGGTGAATGCAATGATCCTTCTGCACCCCAGTCTTGTACCTCTGTTCTCTACAACAATTCTTCTGCACCCCAGTGTCCAAACACAGCTCTCTGTAACAGACTATCTGTTCCGCAGTATCCAACCTTTTTTCTTTTTAGGGTCCTTCTGCACCCGAGTTTCCAACCTCTGCTTTCTGTATCAGTCCTTCGGCACCACAGTCTCCAAACTCTGATCTGTAACAGTCCTTCTCCACCACAGTCTGCAACCCCTGCACTCTGCAATTGTCCTACTGCACCCCAGTCTCAAACCTCTGCTCTCTGTAACAGTTCTTCTACACCCCAGTCTCCAACCTATGCTCTCTATAACAGTACTTTTGTACTGCAGTTTCCAAACTCTTTTCTCTGTAATGGTCCTTCTGCACCCCACTCTCAAACCTCTTCTTTCTCTATCAGTCCTTCTGCACTCAGTCTCCAACCTGTGCTCTGTAACAGTCCTTCTGCACCTCAGTCTCTAACGTCTGCTCGCTGCAACAGTTTTTGGAACACCAAATTTCAAACTCTGCTCTCTGCAACAGTCCTACACCCAAGTCTCCAACATCTGCACTCTGCAACAGTCCTTCTGCACCTCAGTCTTCAACCTCTTCTCTTTGCAAAGGTCTTTGTGCACCTCAGTCTTCAACATCTACTCTCTGTAACAGTCCTTCTGCACCTCAGTCGCCAACCTCTGCTCTCTGTAAGATCCTTCTATAAACCAGTCTTCAAACTCTGCTTTCTATAACACTCCTTCTTCAGCCCAGTCTGCACCATATGTTCTCTTCAATGATCCTTCTACACCCAAGTCTCCAACCTCTGCTCTCTGCAACAGTTCTTCTGCACCCCAGCCTCCTACATCTGCTCTCTGCAACAGTTTTTCTAAACCTCATTCTGAAAACTCTTCTCTCTGAAAAGATCATTCTGAACCCCAGTCTCCAACCTCTGCTTTCTCGGACAGTCCTTCGGTACCTCAGTCACCAACCTCTGCTTTCTTTAAATCCTTATACCACTCAGTTTCTAAACTCTGCTGTATGTTACACGTCATCTGCTCCCCAGTCTCCAAGCTCTGCTCTGTGTAACAGGCCTTTTGCACCTCAGTATCCAACATATTCTCTCTACAACAATCCTTCTGCACCCCATTCTCCAACCTCTGCTCTCTGCATCAGTCCTATTGCAACCTCTGCTCTCTTTAACAGTCCTTCTGTACAGCAGTCTCTAACCTCTATTCTCTGTAAAAGACTTTCTGCACCCCAGTCTCCAAACACTGCACTCTGCACAGTCTTTCTGCACCCAGTCTCCAACCTCTCCTCTCTGTGAAAGTCATACTGAACCTTAGTCTCTAAACACTGCTCTCTGTAACAGTTTTTCTACACCTCAGGCTTCAACAACTGTTCTCTGCTTCAGTCCTTCTTCAACCCAGTCTCCAAACTCTGCTCTCTAGAACAGTCCTTCTAAACACTAGTCTCAATAATCTATTCTCTGCAACGATCCTTCTGCACCCCAGCCTCCAAAATCTGCTCTCTGCAACAATCCTTCTGCACCCCACTCTCAAAAATTTTCTCTCTGTAAGATCGTTCTGGTCCCCAGTCACCAAACTCTGCTCTCAGTATTAGTCCTTCTGATCCCCAGTCTCTAAACACTGCTCTCTGTAACAGGATTTCTGCACCTCAGTCTTCAACAACTGCTCTCTGCAACAGTCCTTCTGCACCCCAGTCTCCAACTTCTGCTCTCTGCATCAATCATTCTGCACCCCAGTTTCCAAACGTTCCTCTCTTTAAGATTCTTCTGCACCCTAGTTTCCACACTCTGCTCTCTGTAACATTCCTTGTGCACCACAGTCTCCAAAGTCTGCCCTCTGCAATGGTCCCTATGCACCCCAGTCTCCAAACTTGTTCTCTACAACAGTTCTTCTGTACCGTAGTCTCTAACATCTGCTCTCTGTAATGGTCTTTCTGCATCCCACTCTCCAAACTCTGCTTTCTGTATCAGTCCTTCTGCTCCACAGTCTCCAACCTCCGCTCTCTGCAACAGTCCTTTTGCACCCCAGTATCCAACATCTGCTCTGCAACAGTTCTTCTGCGCCACAGTCTCCAACGTCTGCTCTGTGTAACAGTCCTTCTGTACTGCAGTCTCCAAACTCTGCTCTATGTATCGGTCTTTCTGTAGCCCACTTTAAAAACTCTGCTCTCTGTAACATTCCTTTTCCAACCCAGTCTCCAACCCCTGCTTACTACAACAGTCTTTCTGCATCCATGTCTCCAAACTATGCTCCGTGTAGCAGCCCTTATGTACCTCAGTCTCCAACCTCTGCTCTCTGCAACAGTTATTCTGCACGCCAGTTGCTAACCTCTGCTTTCTGGAAGGTTCCTTCTGCACCCCAGTTTCCAACGTCTGCTCTCTGCAACAGTCCTTCTGCACCTGAGTCTCAAAACTCTGCTCTCTGTAAGATCCTTCTACAACCCCATCTCCGAACTCCTCTCTCTGTAACAGTCCTTCTGTACCGCAGTCTTTAAACTCTGCTCCCTGTTACCATCCTTCTGCACCCCAGTCTCCAAACACTGCTTTCTGTATCAGTCCTTCTGCACCACAGTCTCCAACGTCCGCTGTCTGTTACATTCCTACTGAACCCCAGTCTTCATCATCTACTCTCTGCAACAGTCCTTCTGAACCCCAGTCTCCAACCTCTGCTCTCTGTAACAGTCCTTCTTTACTGCAGACTCCAACCTCTGCTCTCTGTAATGAACCTCCTGTACCACAGTCTCCAAACTCTGCTTTCTGTTTCATTCATTCTGCACCCCCATTCTCAAACCTCTGCTCTCTGGAATAGCCCTTCTGCACCCAAATCTCCAACTTCTGCTCTATGCAACAGTCCTTCTGCTCCTCAGTATCCAACCTCTGTTCTCTAATAATCCTTCTGCACCCCAGTCTCCAAATTCTGCTCTCTGCAACAGTCCTTCTTTACCCTAGTCTCCAACCTCTGCTCGCTCTAATATGCTTCTTTACCCCAGTGTCCAAACTCTACACTCAGTAACAGTTCTTCTGCACTGCAGTCTCCAAACTCTGCTCTCTGTAACAATGCTTCTGCACCTCAGTCTCCAAACTCTGCTCTCTGGAAATGTCTTTCTGCATCCCTGTCTTAAACCTCTGTTCTTGCAACAGTCCTTCCGGTCCACAGTCTCCAGTCTCTGCTCTTTTTAAAAGTCTTTTTGCACCCCAGTCTCCAATCTCTGCTCTCTGTAACGGTCCTTCGGAACTCCAGTCTACATCCTCTGCTTTCTTTCCAGTCGTGCACCCCAGTCTCCAAACTCTGCTCTCTGCAACAATTTTTCTGCACCCCAGTGTCGCGACCCCCCTTGCCCGCAAGGAAGACGCGACTCAGGAATCTTCTTTCAGCAGTTTAATCAGGCCCTTGATATTCTTCTAATAATTCTTCTACTAAACTTCGGATGCCCCTCCCAGCCTTAATAAAGCACCGCGAACCCCAATGCGAAGCTGCCACGTGTACCTTTCTCACAGGGTGCTAGAAAACGACACGCCAACTTTCTCTGATAAGGAGCTGGGAACACGCCAACTCTCTTTGATATGGAGTTGTCCTTCACAGACCACAGTAGAGCCAGCGCCATCATGTAATGGCGACCACAGTCCGCAGGAACGGCTCACCACACCACAGTCTCCTACATCTGCTCTCTAAAACAGTCCTTCTGCACTTGAGTCCTTCTGCACTCTGCTTTTTGTTTCAGTTCTTCTGCACCACAGGATTCAACCTCTGCTCTCTGCAACAGTCCTTCTCCACGCCAGTTTAAAACTCTGCATTCTGCAACATTCCTTCTGTACCCAAGTCTCCAACCTCTGCTCATGTATCAGTCTTTCTGCACCCAATTCTCCAAACTCTACTCTCTGTAACAGTACTTCTGCACCTCGGTCTCCAACCTCTTCTCTCAGCAACGGTCTTCATGCACCCCAGTCTCCAAGTTCTTTTCTATGCAACAGTCCTTCTGCACCACAGTCTGCAACATCTGCTCTCTGTAACAGTCCTTCTGTACTGCAGTCTCCAACCTCTGCTCTCTGTAACAGGCCTTCTGCACCCCAGTCTCCAACCTCTGCTCTCTGCAACAGTCCTTCTACACCACAGTCTCCATACTCTGCTCACCCCAATGATCCTTCTGCACCCAAGTCTCGAACCCATGCTCTCTGTAACAGTCCTTCTGTACTGCAGTCTCCAAACTCTTTTCTCCGTAAGTGTCCTTATGTACTCCAGTATTCAACCTCTGCTTTCTGTATCCGTTGTTTTGAACCACAGTCTCCAAACTATGCCCTCTGTATCAGTCCCTCTGCAACTCATTCTGCAACCTCTGCTTTCTGAAACAGTTCTCTTGAAACCCAGTCTCCATCCTCTGCTCTCTGTACCAGTCCTTTTGCATACCAGTCTCCAACATCTGCTCTCTGCAACAGATCTTCTCCACCCCAGTCTCCAACCTCTGCTCTTTTTAACAGTCCTTCTGTACCGCAGTTTCCAACCACTGCTCTCTGTAAGGGTCCTTCTGCACACGAGTCTCCAAGCTCTGCTTTCTGTATTAGTCCTTCTTCACCCGAGTCTCCAAACTTTGTTCTGTGTAACTGTCTTTCTGCACCTTATTCTCCAACCTCTGCTCTCTGCTACAGTCCTTCTTCACCCCAATCTCCAACCTCTACTCTTTGCAACAGTCTTTCTACACCCCAGTCTAAAACCTCTGCTCTCTGCAACAGTCCTTCTGCAACCCAGTCTCCAACGTCTGCTCTCTGTATCAATCATTCTGCACCTCAGTCTCCAAGCTCTGCTCTCTGCAACAGTCCTTCTGCACCTCAGTCTCCAAACTCTACTTTCTGCAACAGTGCTTCTGCACCTCAGTCTCCAAACTCTGATCTTAGTAAGATCCTTCTGCAACGCAGTCTCCAAACTCTGCTCACTGTAACAGTCATTCTGCACCCCAGTATCCAAACACTGCTTTTTGTAACAGGCCTTCTGGACCCCAGTCTCCAACCTCTGCTCTCTTTATCAGTCCTTCTGCACCCCAGTCTCCAACCTCTGCTCTCTTCAACAATCCTTCTGCACCCTGTCCCCAACCTGTGCTCACTGCAACAGTTCTTGTTCACCCAGTCTCCAACATCTGCTCTCTGCAACAGTTCTTCTGTACCTCAGTCTGAAAACTCTGCTCTCTGCAACAATCCTTCTTCACCCCAGTCTTAAAACTCAGCTCGCTGTAACAGTCCTTCTGTACATCAGTCTCCAACCTCTTTTTTCTGTGAGACCCTTTTGAAACCCAGTCTGCCAAACTCTGCTCACTTAAACAGTCTTTCTGCACCCCAGTCTCCAAACTCTGCTCTCTGTAACAATAATTCTGCACCTAAGTCTCCAACCTCTGCTCTATGCAAAGGTGCTTCTGCACCCCAGTCTCCAACCTCTGCACTCTGTAGCAGTTCTTGTGTACCAGAGTCTCCAACCTCTGCTCTCTTTATCGTTCCTTCTGCACCCAAGTCTCCAACATCTGCTTTCTCTATAAGTCCTTCTGAACCCACTCTCCAACCTCTGCTCTCTTTAACAGTATTTCTGCACCTCAGTCTCTAACCTCTGCTTTCTGAAACAGTCCTCCTGCACCCCAGTCTCCAACCTCTGCTCTCTGCAACTTTATTTTGCACCCCAGTCTCCTACCTATACTCTCTGTAAAAGTCCTTCTGCACATCAATCTCCAAACTTTTCTCTCAGCAACTGTCCTTATGCACCCCAATCTCCAACTTCTGTTCTCTGAAACAGTCCTTCTGCACTTCAGTCTCCACTCTGCTCTCTGTCAGAGGCCTTCTGCACTACAGTCTGCAACCTCTTCTCTCTGTAACAGGCCATCTGCAACTAAGTATCCAAACTCTGCTCTCTTTAACAGTCCTTCTGCACCCCAGTCTCCAAACTCTGCTCTCTGCAACAGTCTTTCTGTACCTCAGTCTCCATACTTCGCCCGCTGTAAGATGCTTCTGCACACCAGTCTCCGAACTCTGCCCTCTGTATCAGTCCTTCTGAACCCCAGTCTCCAATCTCTGCTCTCTGCAACAGTCCATCTGCACCTCAGTCTCCAAACTCTGTACTCTGTATGATGCTTCTGCAGCCCAGTCTACAACCTCTGCTCTCTGTAACAGTCCTTCTACAACCTTGTCTCTATAATCTGCTCTGCAACAGTCTTTCTGCACCCCAGTATCCAACCTATGCTCTCTGTAAGATAATTTTGCACACGTCTCCAACCTCTGCTCTCTGTAAAAGTCTTTCTGTACTGCAGTCTGCAACCTCTGCTCTTTGTAACGGTCCTTACGCACCCGATTTTCCAAACTTTACGTTATGTATGTATCAGTCATTCTGCACCCCAGTCTCAAACCTCTGCTCTCTGTAACAGTCCTGCTGCACCTCAAACTCCAACCTCTGTTCTCTGCAAAAGTCCTTTTGATCCCCAATCCCCAAACTCTCCTCTCTGCAACAGTCGTCCTGCACCTCAGTGTGCAAACTCTGCTCTCGGTAAGATTTTTCTGAAACCCAGTCTTCTACCACTGCTTTCTGCAATGGTCCTTCAGCACCAATGTCTTCAAACTCTGATCTCTACAATAGTTATTTTGCACCCCAGTCTAAAATCTCTGGTCTCTGTAACAGTCATTCTGTACCGCAGTCTCCAACCTCTGTTCTCTGTAAGGGTTCTTCTGCACCACATTGTCCAACCTCTACTTTCTGTATCAGTCCTTGTGCACCACATTCTCGAAACTCTGCTTTCTGTATCAGTCCTTCTGCACTTCAGTCTGCAACCTCTGCTGTCTGCAATAGTCCATATGCACCCAGTCTCCAATTATTGCTCTCTGCAACAGTCCTTGTGCACCCCAATCTCCAACATCTGCTCTCTGCAACAGTTCTTCTTTACCTCAGTCTGAAAACTCTGCTCTCTGCAATTATCCTTCTGCACCCGAGTCTCCAACCTCTGCTCTCTGTAACACTCCTTCTGTACCTCAGTCTCCAACTTCTGCTCTGTATCAGTCTTGCACTTCTGTCCCCCACATCTGCTCTCTGTAACTGTCCTTCTTCACCTCAGTCTTCAACCTCTGCTCTGTGTAAGAGTACTTCTTCATCTCAGTCTGGAAACTCTGCTGACTGCAACGATCCTTCTGTACCTCAGGCTCAAACCTCTGTTCTCTGCAACGATCCTTCTGACACTCAGTCTCCAACCTCTATTTTCTGTAACAGTCCATCTGCACCTCAGTCTCTAACATCTGCTCTCTGTAAAATCTTTCTGCAACCAAGTCTCCAAACTCTGCCATCAGTAACAGTCCTTCTGGAGCCCTTCTCCGAACTCTGCTCTCCATAACAGGCCTTCTGAACCCCAGTCTCCAACCTCTGCTCTCTTTAACAGTCCTGCTGCACCTCGGTCTTCAAATTCTGCTCTCTGTAAGATCCTTCTGCAACATTGTCTAAAAATTCTGCTCTCTGTAACAGTCCTTCTTCACCTCAGTCTCCAACTTCTGTTTTTTGCAACACTCCTTCTGCAACCCAGTTGCCAAACTTTGCTCTCTGTTACAGTCCTCCTGTACCGCCTTCTCCAAACTCTGCTCTTTGTAACACTCCTTCTGCACACCGGAATCCAAACTCTGCTTTCTGTATCAGTCCTTCAGCTCCCCAGTCTACATACTCTGCTCTCTGTAACAGTCCTTCTGTACCTCATATCCAACTATGCTCTCTACAACAGTCCTTATGCACCCCAGTCTCCAAGCGCTGCTGTCTGCAACATTCCTTCTGCACCTCAGTCTGCGACGTGTGCTCTGTGTAACAGTCCTTCTGCAGCCAAGTCTCCACCTATGCTCTCTGCAACGATCTTTCTGTACTTTAGTCTTAAACCTCTGCTCTCTGAAACAATCCTTCTGTACACCAGTCTCAGACCGCTTTATCTGTAACAGTCATTCTGCACCTCAGTCTTCAACCTCTGCTCTCTGCAAGAGTCCTTCTGCACCCCAGTCTCCAACATCTGCTCTCTAAACAATCCTTCTGCACCCCAGTCTCAAACATCTGCTCTCTGCAACAGTCCTTCTGCACCCCAGAGTCCAAACTCTGCTCTCTGCAACGATCTTTCTGCACCTCAGTCTCCATCCTCTGCTCTCTGAAAGATCCTTCTGCACCCCAGTTTCCAAAATTCTATCTGTAATATTCCTTCTCCACTCCAATCTCCAACCTCTGCTTTCTGCAACGGTCCTGCTGCACCCCAGTCTCAAACCTCTGTAATCCGCAACAATCCTTCTTTTCCCCAGTCTCCAAACTCTGCTCTTTATAATAGTCCTTCGGCACCCCAGTTTCCAACCTCTGCTCTCTGCAACACTCTGTCTGCACCTCAGTCTCCATACTTCACTCGCTGTAAGATGCTTCTGCACCCCAGTCTCCCAACTCTGCTCTCTGTATCAGTCCTTCTGGACCCCAGTCTTCAATCTCTGCTCTCTGCAACAGTCCTTCTGCACCTCAGTCTCCAAACTCTGCTCTCTGTATGATGATTCTGCACCCCAGTCTACAACATCTGCTCTCTGTAATAGTCCTTCTACATTCTAGTCTCCATAATCTGCTCTGCAACAGGCCTCCTGCACCCAGTCTCCAATCTCTGCTCCCTGTAACAGTCCTAATGCACCTCAGTCTCCAAACCCTGCTCTCTGTAAAAGGCCTTCTGCACCCCAGTCTCCAACCTCTGCTCTCTGCAACGATCCCTCTGCAGCACAGTCTCCAACCTCTGCTTGCTGCAACAGTCCTTGTGCACCCCAATCTTCAACCTAAGCTCTCTGCAACAGTTCTTCTGTACCTCAGTCTGAAAACTTGCTCTCTGCAATAATCCTTCTGCACCTGAGTCTCCAACCTCTGCTCTCTGAAACACTCCGTCTGTACCTCAGTTTCCAACTTCTGCTCTATAATTCCTGCACCCCTGTCTCCCACATCTGCTCTCTGTAATTGTCCTTCTTCACCTCAGTCTTCTTCCTCTGTTCTGTGTAACAGTCCTTCTGCATCTCAGTCTGGAAACTCTGTTGACTGCAACGATCATTCTGCACCCCAGTTTCCAAAATCTCGTCTCTGTTATATTCCTTCTCCACGCCAGTCTCCAACCTCTGGTTTCTGCAATGGTCCTGCTCCAAACCAGTCTCCAACCTCTGTACTCCGCAACAGTCCTTCTGCTCCCCAGTCTCCAAATTCTGCTGTCTGTAATAGTCCTTCTGTAGCACAGTCTCCAAAACTCTGCTCTCTGTAAAGGTCCTTTTGCACGCCAGTCTCCAACCTCTGCTTTCAATATCCATCTTTCGGCACCTCAGTCTCTAACCTCTGCTCTCTGCAACAGTCGTTCTGTACACCATTCTCCAACTTCTGCTCTCTGCAACAGTCTTTCTGAACAACATTCTCCAACAACTTCTCTCTGAAAAAGTCCTTGTGTACTTTAGTTTCCAACCTCACTTCTCTGAAACAGTCCTTCTGTACTACAGTCTCTAACATCTGCCCTCTGCAACAGTCCTTATGAACCTCAGTCTCAAACCTCTTCTCTCTGTAAGATCCTTTTAAACCCAGTCTCAAAACTCTGCTCTCTGTAAAAGTTCTTCTGCACCCCAGTCTCAGAACTCTGCTCTCTGTAACAGGCCTTCTGCACCCCAGTCTCCAACCTCTGCTCTCTGTAGCAGTTGTTCTGCACTTCAGTCTCCAACTTCTGCTCTCTGTAACAATCTTTCTGCACCCCAGTCTCCAAAATCTGCTCTCTGAAACAGTTCTTCTTCAACTCAGTCTGAAACCTTTTCTCTCTGCACGATCCCTCTGCACCCTAGTCTCCAACCACTGCTCTCTTAAACAGTCCTCATTCACCTCAGTCTACAAACTCTGCTCTCTGTAAGATCCTTCTGCCACCCAGTATCCTAACTCTGCTCTCTATAACAATCTTTCTGCACCCCAGTCTTCAAACTCTGCTGTCATTAACACACCTTCTTTACCTTAGTCTCCAAACTCTGCTCTCTGTAACAGGTCTTCAGTACCCCAGTCTCCAACGTCTCCTCTCCTCAACAGTCCTTCTGCATGCCTGTCTTAAACTCTGCTCCCTGTAACATCCTTCTGCATCCCAGTTTTCAAACTTTGCTCTCTGTAACATTCCTTTTCCACCACAGTCTCCAACCTCTGGATTCTGCACCGGTCCTACTGTACCCTAGTCTCCAAACTCTGCTCTCTTTAACAGTCCTTCTGCACCCCATTCTCTAATCTCTGCTCTCTGCAACAGTCCTTTTAATCCTCAGTCTCCAACCTCTGCTCTCTGTAACGGTCCTTCTGCACCCATTCTCCAACCTCTGTTGTCTGCAAGAGTCCTGCAGCACCTCAGTCCCTAACACCTGCTCCCTGCAACAGTCCTTCTTCACCCCAGTATCCAAATACTGCTATCTGCTCCAGTCCTTCTTCACCCCAGTCTCCAATCTCTACTCTCTGTAAATGTCCTTCTGCACCTCTGACTCCACCTCTGCTCTCTGCAATGGTCCTTGTGCACCTCAGTATCCAACCTCTACTCTCTGTAACAGTCCTTCTGCACCTCAGTCTCCAACCTCTGTTCTCATTAATATCCTTCTGCAAGCCAGTCTCCAAACTCTGCCCTCTGTAACAGTCGTTCTGCATCCCTTCACCAAACTCTGCTCTCTGTAACAGGCCTTCTGAACCGCATTCTCCAAACTCTGTTCTCTGTAACAGTCCTTCTGCACCCCAGGAGCCAACTTCTGTTCTCTGTTACAATCCTTCTACTCTCAGTTCCCAAACTCTGACATTTGCAATGGTCCTACTGCACCCAAGTCTCCAACGACTGCTCTCTTTAACAGGCCTCCTTCACCCCAGTCTCCAAACTCTGCTCTCTGCAAAAGTCCTTCTTCGGCCCAGTCTCCAATATCTGCTCTCTGCAAGAGTCCTTCTGCACCTCAGTCTGAAAACTCTGCTCTCTGCAAGGATCCTTGTTCACCCCAGTCTCCAAAATCTGCTCTCGGTATCAATTCATCTGCACCTCCGTCTTCAATTTCTGCTGTATGTAAGATCCTTCTGCAACTCAGTCTCCAAACTCTGCTCTCTGGAACATTCCTTCTGCATCCCAGTATCCAACCTCTGGTCTGTGCAACAGTTCCTCTGCACCCCAGTCTCCATCCTCTGCTCTCTGAAAGATCCTTCTGACCCCAGTCTCCAAACTCTGATCTCTTTAACAGTCCTTCTTCACCCAAGTGACCAACCTCTGCTCCCTGTAAAAATCCTTCTGCACCTCAGTCTCCAACATCTGCTCTCTCTAACGGTCCTTCTGCACCCATTCTCCAACCTCTGTTGTCTGCAAGAGTCCTGCAGCACCTCAGTCTCCAAATTCTGCTCACTGCAACAATCCTTCTGCACCCCAGTCTCCAACTTCTGCTCTCTGCAACAGTTCTTCTGCACCCCAGTCTCCAATATCTACTCTCTGAAACAGTTCCTTCTCCACCCCAGTCTTCAACCTCTGCTCTCTGTAACACTTTTTCTGTACCGCAGTCTCTAACTTCTGCTCTCTGTAAGAATCTTCTGCACCCCAGTCTCCAAATTCTGCTCTCTGCAACAGTCCTTCTTTACCCAAGTCTCCAACCTCAGCTCTCTGCAACAGTCCTTGTACACCACAGTCTTCAACCTCTGCTCTGTGTTACAGTCATTCTGCACCCCAGTCTCAAAACTCTGCTATGTGCAACAGTCCTTCTGGACCTCAGTCTCCAAATTCTGCTCTCTGCAACAGTCCTTCTGTACCCTAGTCTCCAAACTCTGCTCTCCTTAACGGTTCTTCTGAACCCCAGTCTCCAAACTCTGCTCTCTGTAACAGTCCTTCTGCACCTCATTCTCCAAATTCTGCTCTCTGCAACAGTCTTTCTGCACCCAAGTCTCCAACCTCTGCTCTTTGCAACAGTCCTTCTACAACCCAGTCTTCAACCTCTGCTCTGTGTAACAGTCGTTCTGCACCCCAGTCTCCAACCTTTGCTCTCTGCAACAGTCCTTCTGCACGTCAGTCTTTAACATGTACTCTCTGTATGATCGTTCTGCAACCCAGTCTCCAAACTCTGCTCTCTGTAACAGCCCTTCTGCACCCCATTCTCCAAAGTCTGTTCTCTATAACATTCCTTATGCACCGTAGTACCAAAGCTGTGCTCTCTACAATGATCCTTCTGCACCCCACTCTACAACCTCAGCTCTCTGTAACAGTCCTTCTGAACCCCAGCCTCCAAACTCTGCTCTCTCTAAGATCCTTCTGCACCCAATTTTCCAAACTCTGCTCTCTATAGCATTCCTTCTCCACCCAGTCTCCAACCTTTGCTCTTTGCAACGGTCCTTCTGCACGCCAGTTTCCAAACTCTGCTCTCTGTAACATTCCTTTTCCACCACAGTCTCCAACCTCTGGTTTCTGCACCGGTCCTGCTTCACCCCATTCTCCAAACTCTGTTCTCTGCAACAGTTCTTCTGCTCCCCATTCTCCAAACTCTGCTCTCTGTAACAGTCCTTCTGTACCGCAGTCTTCAACCTCTGCTCTCTGTAACGGTCCTTCTGCACCA
Organism: Ictidomys tridecemlineatus; assembly: GCF_052094955.1. NCBI lineage: Eukaryota > Metazoa > Chordata > Mammalia > Rodentia > Sciuridae > Ictidomys > Ictidomys tridecemlineatus. Next base: position 53,506 of record NW_027521193.1, read on the forward strand.
CAATCTCAAACCTCTGCTTTCTGTATCCGTCCTTCTGCACCACTGTTTCCAACCTCTGCTCTCTGTAATAGTCCTTCTGCACCTGTTTCTCCAAACTCTGCTCTCTGCAACCTTACTTCTGCACCCCATTCTCTAACCTCTGCTCTCTTCTACAGTTCTTCTGAACCACAGTCTACAACATCTTCTCTCTGAAACAGTCCTTCTGTACCCTAGTCTCCAAACTCTGCTCTCTGTAACGGCCCTTCTGCACCCCAGTCTCCAAAATCTGCTCTCTGTAACAGTCCTTCTGCAGCTCAGTCTCCAAATTCTGCTCTCTGCAACAGTCTTTCTGCACCCAAGTCTCCAACCTCTGCTCTCTGCAACAGTCCTTTTACAACCCAGCCTTCAACCTCTGCTCTTTGTAACAGTCCTTCTGCACCCCAGTCTCCAAACTCTGCTCTCTGCAACACTCCTACTGCACGTCAGTCTTTAACATGTGCTCTCTGTAAGATCCTTCTGCAACGCAGTCTCCAAACTCTGCTCTCTGTAATAGCCCTTCCTCACCCCATTCTCCAAAGTCTGTTCTCTATAACAATTTTTCTGCACCCCAGTACCAAACCTCTGCTCTCTACAACGATCTTTGTGCACCCCAGTCTACAATCTCAGCTCTCTGTAGCAGTCCTTCTGAACCCCAGTCTCCAACATGTGCTCTCTGCAACAGTCCTTCGGCACCTCAGTCTTAAAATTCTGTTCTCTGCAAGGATCCTTCTGCACCTCAGTCTCCAACCTCTACTCTCTGTAACAGTCCTTCTGCACCTCGGTCTCCAACATCTGCTCTCTGTAAGATCCTTCTGAAAACCAGTTTCCAACTCTGCCATATGTAAAAGTCATTCTGGAGCCCTTCTCCAAACTCTGCTCTTCGTAAAAGGCCTTCTGCACCTCAGTCTTCAACCTCTGCTCTCTGTAACAGTCCTGCTGCACCTCGGTCTACAATCTCTGCTTTCTGTAAGATCGTTCTGACACCTTGTCTAACAACTCTTCTCACTCTAACATTTCTTCTGCACCCCAGACTAGAACCTCTGCTCTTTGTAACAGGCCTTTTGCAACACAATCTCCAACCTCTATTCTTTGTAACAGTCTTTTTGCACCTCAGTCTCCAACGTCTGCTCTCTGCAACGATCCTTTTGCACCCCGGTCTCCAACATCTGCTCTCTGCAACAGAACTTCTGCACCTCAGTCTCCTACGTCTCCTCTCTTTAACACTCTTTCTGCACCCCAGTCTCTAACCTCTGTTCTCAGTAAGGTCTTTCTGCACCTCAGTTTCCAAACTCTGCTCTCTATAACATTCCTTCTCCAACACAGTCTCCAACCTCTTCTTTCTTCAACGGTTTTGCTGCAACCCAGTCTCCAACCTCTGTTCTCTGCAACAGTCCTTCTACTCCCCAGTCTCCAAACTCTGCCCTCTGTAACAGTCCTTCTGCAAGACAGTCTCAAACATCTTCTATCTGTATCAGTCCTTCTGCACCACGGTTTCCAAACTCTGCTCTCTGTAACAGTCCTTCTTCACCTCTGTCTCCAACCTCTGAACTCACCAACCCTACTTTTGCACCGCATTCTCTAAACTCTGCTCTATGTAACAGTCCTTCTGCACACCATTCTCTAACCTCTGTTCTCTGCAACAGTCCTCCTGAACAACAGTCTCCAAACTCTGTTCACTGTTATGGTCCTTCTGCACCCCAGTCTCCAACCTCTGCTTTCTGTATCAGTAATTCTGCACCCCAGTCTCCAAACTTTGCTCTCTTTAACATTCTGTCTGCACCTCAGTCTCCAAACTTACTCTCTGCGAAAGTTCTTCTGCACCCCAGGTTTTAAACTCTGCTCTCTGCAACAGTTCTTCTGAATCCCAGTCTCCAAAATCTGCACTCTGAAACAGTTCTTCTATAAACCATTCTCAAACCTCTGCTCTCTGTAACAGACCTCCTATATTGCAGTCTCAAAACTCTGCTCTCTGTAACGGTCCTTCTGCACCTCAGTGTTTAACCTCTGCTTTCTGTATCAGTCCTTCTGCACCTCAATCTCCAAATTCTGCTCCCTGCAACAGTCCTACTGCACCCAAGTCTCTAACACCTGCTTCCTGCAACAGTCCTTCTTCACCCCAGTCTCCAAAAACTGCTATCTGTTCCAGTCCTTCTTCACCCCAGTCTCCAATCTCTACTCTCTGTAAATGTCCTTCTGCACCTCTGACTCCACCGCTGCTCTCTGCAATGGTCCTTCTGCACCTCAGTATCCAACCTCTACTCTCTGTAACAGTCCTTCTGCACCTCAGTCTCCAACCTTTGCTCTCATTAAGATCCTTCTGCAACCCAGTCTCCAAACTCTGCCCTCTTTAACAGTCGTTCTGCATCCCTTCACCAAACTCTGCTCTCTGTAACAGGTCTTTTGCACCGCAGTCTCCAAACTCTGTTCTCTGTAACAGTCCTTCTGCACCCCAGGAGCCAACTTCTGTTCTCTGTAACAATCCTTCTACACCTCAGTTCCCAAACTCTGACATTTGCAATGGTCCTACTGCACCCCAGTCTCCAACCACTGCTCTATTTAACAGTACTCATTCACCCCAGTCTCCAAACTCTGCTCTCTGAAAAAGTCCTTCTTCGCCCCAGTCTCCAACATCTGCTCTCTGCAACAGTCCTTCTGCACCTCAGTCTGAAAACTCTGCTCTCTGCAAGGATCCTTGTTCACCCCAGTCTCCAAAATCTGCTCTCGGTATCAATTCATCTGCACCTCCGTCTTCAATTTCTGCTCTATGTAAGATCCTTCTGCTACCCAGTCTCCAAACTCTGCTCTCTGGAACATTCCTTCTGCACCCCAGTATCCAACCTCTGGTCTGTGCAACAGTTCCTCTGCACCCCAGTCTCCATCCTCTGCTCTCTGAAAGATCCTTCTGACCCCAGTCTCCAAACTCTGATCTCTTTAACAGTCCTTCATCACCCAAGTGTCCAACCTCTGCTCTCTGTAAAAATCTTTCTGCACCTCAGTCTCCAACATCTGCTCTCTATAACGGTCATTCTGCACCCATTCTCCAACCTCTGTTGTCTGCAAGAGTCCTGCAGCACCTCAGTCTCCAAATTCTGCTCACTGCAACAATCCTTCTGCACCCCAGTCTCCAACTTCTGCTCTCTCCAACAGTCCTTCTGCACCCCAATCTCCAATATCTACTCTCTGAAACAGTCCTTCTGCACCCCAGTGTTCAACCTCTGCTCTCTGCAATGATTCTTCTGCATCCAAGTCTCCAACATCTGCTCTCTGCAACAGTTTTTCTGCACCCAAATCCCCAACATCTGCTCTCTGAAAAAGTCCTTCTTCACTCCAGTCTCCAACCTCTGCTCCGTGTAACAGTCCTTCTGCACCCCAGTGTCCAACCTCTGCTCTCGGCAATGATCCTTCTGCATCCCAGTCTCCAGAATCTGCTCTCTGCAACAGTCCTTCTGCACCCAAGTCTCCAACATCTGCTCTCAGCAACAGTCCTTCTGCGCTTCAGTCTGGAAACTTAGCTGTCTGCAAAGATCCTTCTGCACCCCAGTCTTCAACATCTGCTCTCTGTAACAATCTTGCTGCACCTCGGTCTACAATCTCTGCTTTCTGTAAGATCCTTCTGCATCCCGGTTTTCAAACTCTGCTCTCTGTAACATTCCTTTTCCACCACAGTCTCCAACCTCTGGATTCTGCACCGGTCCTGCTGCACCCCAGTCTCCAAACTCTGTTCTCTGCAACAGTTCTTCTGATCCCCATTCTCCAACCTCTGATCTCTGTAACAGTCCTTTTGTACCGCAGTCTTTGACCTCTGCTCTCTGTAACGGTTTTTCTGCACCACAATCTCAAACCTCTGCTTTCTGTATCCGTCCTTCTGCACCACTGTCTTCAACCTCTGCTCTGTGTATCAGTCCTTCTGCACCCCAGTCTTCAACCGCTGCTCTCTGTATCAATCCTTCTGCAACCCAGTCTCCAACATCTTCTCTCTGTAACAGTCCTTCTTCACCACATTCTCAAACCTCTGCTCTCTTTTGAAGTCTTTCTATACTGCAGTCTCCAACCTCTGCTTTTTGTAACGGTCCTTCTGCACCCCAATTTCAAACCCCTGCTTTAAGTAACAGTCCTTCTGCACCTAAGTCACAAAACTATGCTCTCGGTAACAGTCCTTCTGCACCTCAGTCTCCTACCAATGCTCTCTGTTACAGTCCTTCTGCGCCTCAGTCTGAAACCTCTACTCTCTGGACGATCTTTCTGCACCCCAGTCTCCACCACTGCTCTCTGCAACAGTCGTCCTGCACCCAAGTCTGTAAACTCTGTTCTCTGAAACAGTCCTTCTGCACGCCAGTCTGCAAACTCTGCTCTCTGTAATGGTCTTTCTGCACCCCAGTCTGCCACCTCTGCTTTCTGTATCATAATTCTTCACCCCAGTCTCCAAAGTCTGCTCTGTGTGGATCTCAGTCTCCAACCTCTGCTCTCTGTAACAGTCCTTCTGCACCCCAGTTTCCAAACTCTGCACTCTGTAATAGTCCTTCTTAAACCCATTCTCCAACCTCTACTTTCTTCAACGGTCCTGCTGCAACCCAGTCTCCAACCTCTGCTTTCTGTATCAGTAATTCTGCACCCCAGTCTCCACCTTTGCCCTCTGCAACGATTCTTCTGCAACTCAGTTTCCAACTTCTGCTCTCTTAAATGATTTTTCTGTACCTCAGTCTCTAACCTCTGCTCTCTGCAACCGTCTTTCTGCACCCCAGTCTCCAACCTCTGCTCTCTGCAATGATCCATATGCACCCCAGTCTCCAATAGCTGCTCTCTGCAACAGTCCTTCTGCACCCCAGTCTCCAACGTCTTCTCTCCTTAACACTCCTTCTGCATCCCAGTCTTCAACCTCTGTTCTTTGTAAGGTCCTTCTGCACCCCAGTTTCCAAACTCTGCTCTCTGTAACATTCCTTCTCCAAACCAGTCTCCAACTTCTGCTTTCTTCAAAGGTCCTGCTGCACCCCAGTCTCCAACCTCTGTTCTCCTTAAGTTCCTTCTGCACCCTAGTTTTCAAACTCTGCTCTCTGTAACGTTCCTTCTGCACCCCAGTTTCCAAACTCTGCACTCTGTAACATTCCTTCTCCAACCCAGTCTCCAACCTCTGCTTTCTTCTACGGTCCTGCTGCAACCCAGTCTCCAACCTTTGCTTTCTGTATCAGTAATTCTGCACCCCAGTCTCCAAACTTTGCTTTCTGTAACATTCTTTCTGCACCTCAGTCTCCAACCTCTGCTCTCTGCGAGAGTTTTTCTGCACCCAAGTTTCCAAACTCTGCTCTATGATACAGTTCTTCTGAATCCCAGTCTCCAACATCGGCACTCTGAAACAGTTCTTCTATAAACCATTCTCTAAACTCTGCTTTCTGTAACAGTCCACCTATATTGCAGTCTCTACACTCTGCTTTCTTTAACGGTCCATCTACACCCCAGTCTCTAACCACTGCTTTCTTTATCAGTCCTGCTGCACCCCAGTCTCCAAATTCTGCTCTCTGCAACAGTTCTACTGCATTCAAGTTCCAAAACCTGCTCCTGCAACAGTCCTTCTGCACCCCAGTCCTCAACCTCTTCTATCTGCAACAGTCCTTCTGCACCCGAGTCTCCAACCTCTGCTCTCTGCAACAATCCTTCTGCACCTCAGTCTCCAACCTCTACTCCCTGTAACAGTCCTTCTGCTCCTCAGTCTCCAACATCTGCTCTCAGTAAGATCCTTCTGCAACCCAGTCTCCAAATTCTGCCCTCTGTAACAGTCGTTCTGCATCCCTTCACCAAACTCTGCTCTCTGTAACAGGACTTCTGCACCGCAGTCTCCAAACTCTCTTCTCTGTAACAGTCCTTCTGAACCCCAGTTTGAAACCTCTTCTCTCTACAACGATTCTACTGCACCCAGTTCCCAAGCTCTGTAATCTCCAAAAATCTTTCTACACTTCAGTTCCCAAACTCTTACCTCTGCAATGGTCCTACTGCACTCCAGTCTTAAACCTCTGCTCTCTGCGAGGATACTTTTGCAACCCAGTCTCCAACCTATGCTCTCAGCAAAAGTCCTTCTGCACCCCAGTCTCCAACCTCTGCTCTTTGTAAATTTTTCTGCACCCCAGTTTCCAAGCTCTGCTCTCTGTAGCATTCCATCTTCACCCCAGTCTCCAACCTCTGTTCTCTACAACGGTCCTTCTGCACGCCAGTCTCCAACCTATGTTGTCGGCAACACTCCTTCTGCACCCCAGTCTCCAAACTCTGCTCTGGATATCATATTTTCTTCATCTCAGTCTCCAACCTCTTCTCTATGTAAGATCTTTCTGCAACCCAGACTCTAAACTCTGCTCTCTGTAACAGACCTTCTGCACCCCAGTCTCCAACCTGTACTCTGTGCAACAGTTCGTCTGCACCCCAGTCTCCAACCTCTGCTCTCTGAAAGATCCTTCTGCACCCCAGTTACCAAATTCTGATCTTTGTCACAGTCCTTTTTAAACTCAGTCTCCAACCTCTGCTCTTTGTAACAATCCTTCTACACCTCAGTCTCCAAAATCTGCTCTATGCAACGGTCCTTCGGCACCGCATTCTCCAACCTCTGTTGTCTGCAAGAGTCCTTCAGCACATCATATCTAACCTTTACTCACTGCAACAATCCTTCTGCACCCCAGTCTCCAACTTCTACTCTCTGAAGAATTTTTTTCTTCTCCCCAGTCTCCAACCTCTGATCTCTGTAACAGTCCTTCTGTAGCGCAGTCTCTAACTTCTGCTCTCTGTAAGATCCTTCTGCACTTCAGTTTCCAAACTCTGCTTTCTGTTAAATTTCTTCCCCACCCAAGTCTCCAACCTCTGCTCTTTGCAACGGTGCTTCTGCACCGCAGTCTCCAACTTCTGATTTCTGTATCAGTCCTTCAGCACCACAGTCTCCAAACTCTGCCCTCTGTTACAGTCCTTCTGCACCTCAGTCTCCTGACTCTGCTCTCTGCAAAAGTCTTTCTGCATCCCATTCTAAAACCTGTTCTCTCTGCAACAGACCTTCTGTACCCTACTCTCTGACCTCTGCTCTCTGTAACAGTCCTTCTATACTGCAGTCTCCAACTTCTGCTTTCGTTAAGGTTCATTCTGGAACCAAGTCTTTAACCTCTGCTTTCTGTATCAGTCCTTCTGCACCCCAGTCTCCAACCTCTGCTCTTTGTAACAAAAAGTCCTACTGCATCTCAGTCTGAAATATCTTCTCTCTGTAACAGTTCTTCTCTACCCCAGTCTCAAACTTCTACTCTGTGCAACAGTTTGTCTGCACCCCAGTCTCCGCCTTCTATTCTCTGAAAGATCTTTCTGCACCGCAGTCTCCAAACTCTGATCTTTGTCACAGTTCTTTTTCACCTCAGTCTCCAACCTCTGCTCTCTGTAACAATTTTTCTGCACCTCAGTCTCCAACATCTGCTCTCTGCAACGGTTCTTCTGCACCCCATTATCCAACCTCTGTTGTCTGCAAGAGTCCTTCAGCACGTGATATCCAACTTCTACTCTCTGCAAAAATCCTTCTGCACCCCAGTCTCCAACATCTGCTCTCTGCAACGATCCCTCTGCACGCCAGTCTCCAACCTCTGCTAGCTGCAACAGTCCTTGTGCATCCCAATCTACAACATCTGCTCTCTTCAACAGTCCTTGTGTACCTCAGTCTGAAAACTTGCTCTCTGCAATAATCCTTCTGCACCCGAGTCTCCAACCTCTTCCCTCTGAAACAGTCCTTTTGTACCTCAGTCTCCAACTTCTGCTCTGTATCAGTCCTGCACCCCTGTCTCCCACATCTGCTCTCTGTAACTGTCCTTCTTCACCTCCTTCTTCAACCTCTGCTCTGTGTAACAGTCTTTCTGCATCTCAGTCTGGAAACTCTGCTGACTGCAACGATCCTTCTTCACCCCAGTCTCCAACCTCTGTTCTCTGCAACGATCCTTCTGAAACTTAGTCTCTAACCTCTGGTCTCTGAAAGATCTTTCTACACCCCAGTTTCCAAAATCTGCTCTCTGTAATATTCCTTCATCAAGCCAGTCTCCAACCTCTGCTTTCTGCAACGGTTCTGCTGCACCCCAGTCTCCTACCTCTGAACTTCGCAACAGTCCTTCTGCTCCCAGTCTCCAAACTCTGCTCTCTGTAATAGTCCTTCTGTACCACAGTCTCCAAACTCTGCTCTCTGTAAAGGTCCTTTTTCACACCACTCTCCAACGGCTGCTTTCATTATCCATCCATCTGTACCTCAATCTCCAACCTCTGCTCTCTGCAAGAGTCTTTCTGTACCCCATTCTCCAACTTCTGCTCTCTGCAACAGTCCTTCTGAACAACAGTATCCAACATCTGCTCTCTGAAAAAGTCCTTGTGTACCCTAGTCTCCAACCTCAGCTCTCTGCAACAGTCCTTCTGTACTGCAGTCTCCAACATCTGCTCTCTGCAACAGTCCTTCTGCACCTCAGTCTCAAACTTCTGCTCTCTGTAAGATTTTTTTAAACCCAGTCTAAAAAACTCTGATCTCTGTAAAAGATCTTCTGCACCCCAGTCTCAGTACTGTGCTCTCTGTAACAGGCCTTCAGCACCTCAGTCTCCAAATTCTTCTCTCTGTAGTAGTTGTTCTGCATGCCAGTCTCCAAAATCTGCTACCTGCAACAGTTCTTCTTAACCTCAGTCTGAAATTTTTGCTCTCTGCAATAATCCTTCTGCAACCCAGACTCCAACCTTCGCTCCCTGTAACAGTCCTTCTGCACCCCAGTCTCCAACCACTGCTCTCTGTAAAAGTCCTCCTTCACCTCAGTCTAAAAACTCTGCTCTCTGTAAGATCCTTCTGCCACCCAGTATCCTATCTCTGCACTCTATAACAATCCTTCTGCACCCCAGTCTTCAAACTCTGCTCCCTTTAACAGGCCTTCTGCACCTTAGTCTCTAAACTCTGCTCTGTGTAACAGGCCTTCAGCACCCCAGTCTCCAAACTCTTCTCTCTGCAACGATCAGTCTACACCTCAGCCTCCAACATCTGCTCTCTGTTAGATCCTTCTGCAATCCAGTCTGAAAACTCTGCCCTCTGTCTAAGTCCTTCTGCACCCCAGTCTCCAAACACTGCTCTCTGTAATAGGCCTTCTGCACCCCAGTCTCCAACCTCTGCTCCCTGTAACAGTCCTGCTGCACCTAGGTCTACAATCTCTGCTCTCTGTAAGATCCTTCTGCAACCTTGTCTAAAAACTCTGCTCTCTGTAAGTTATTCTGCTGTCTGTAACAGGCCTTTTGCACCCCAATCTCCAACCTCTACTCTCTGTAACAGTCTTTTTGCACCTCAGTCTCCAACCTGCGCTCTCTGCAACGATCCTTCTGCACCCCAGTCTTCAACATTTCTTCTCCTCAACAGTTTTTCTGCACCCCTGTCTCCAAACTCTGCCTCTGTAAGATCTTTCTGCATCCCAGTTTTCAAACTCTGCTCTCTGTAACATTCCTTTTCCTCCACAGTCTCCAACCTCTGGATTCTGCACCGGTCCTTCTGTACCCTAGTCTCCAAACTCTGCTCTCTTTAGCAGTCTTTCTGCACCCAATTCTCTAATCTCTGGTCTCTGCTACAGTCCTTCTGAACCTCAGTCTTCAACCTCTGCTCTCTGTAACGGTCCTTCTGCACCCCAGTCGCCAACCTCTGCTTTCTGTATCAGTAATTCTGTACCCCTGTCTCCAAACTTTGCTCTTTGTAACATTCTTTCTGCACCTAAGTCTCCAACCGCAGCTCTCTGCAACAGTTCTTCTGCACCCCAGTCTCTAAACTCTGCTCTCTGCAACAGTTCTTCTGCACCCCAGTCTCCAACATCTGCACTCTGAAACAGTTCTTCTTCACCTTAATCTCCAACCTCTTCTGTCTGTAACAGTCCTCCTGTATTGCAGTCTTCAAACTCTGCTCTCTGTAACGGTCCTTCTGCACACCAGTCTCCAAACTCTGCTTTGTGTATCAGTCCTTCTGCACCCCAGTCTCCAACCTCTGCTCTCTGCAACAGTCCTTCTGCACGTCAGTCTCCAACATGTGCTCTCTGTAAGATCCTTCTGCAACCCAGTCTCCAAACTCTGCTCTGTGTAACAGCCCTCTGCACCCCATTCTCCAAAGTCTGTTCTCTATAAAAATCCTTCTGCACCCCAGTATCAAACCTCTGCTCTCTAAAACAATCTTTGTGCACCCATTCTCCAACCTCAGCTCTCTGCAACAGTCCTTCTGAACCCCAGTGTCCAACATGTGCTCTTTGCAACAGTCCTTCGGCACCTAAGTCTTAAAATTCTGTTCTCTGCAACGATCCTTCTGCACCTCAGTCACCAACCTCTACTCTCTGTAACAGTCCTTCTGCACCTCAGTCTCCAATATCTGCTCTCTGTAAGATCCTTCTGAAAACCAGTTTCCAACTCTGCCATATGTAAAAGTCATTCTGCAGCCATTCTCCAAACTCTGCTCTTCGTAAAAGGCCTTCTGAAACCCAGTCTTCAACCTCTTCTCTCTCTAACAGTACTGCTGCACCTCGGTCTTCAATCTCTGCTGTCTGTAAGATCCTTCTGCAACCTTGTCTAACAACTCTTCTCTCTCTAACAGTTCTTCTGCACCCTCCTCTAGAACCTCTGCTCTCTGTAACATGCCTTTTGCATCACAATCTCCAACCTCTATTCTTTGTAAGAGTCTTTTTGCACCTCAGTCTCCAACGTCTGATCTCTGAAACGATCCTTTTGCACCCCAGTCTCCAACATCTGCTCTCTGCAACAGACCTTCTGCACCCCAGTCTCCTATGTATCCTCTCTTTAACACTCTTTCTGCACCCCAGTATCTAACCTCTGTTCTATGTAAGGTCCTTCTTCATGCCAGTTTCCAAACTCTGCTCTCTGTAACATTCCTTCTCCAACCCAGACTCCAACCTCTTCTTTCTTCAACGGTCCTGCTGCAACCCAGTCTCCAAACTCTGTTCTCTGCAACAGTCTTTCTACTCCCCAGTCTCAAACCTCTGCTCTCTGTAACAGTCCTTCTGCACCATAGTCTCCAACCTCTGCTCTCTGTAACGGTCTTTCTGCACCACAGTCTCAAACCTCTGCCTTCCGTATCAGTCCTTCTGCACCACGGTTTCCAACCTCTGCTCTCTGTAACAGTCCTTCTGCACCTCTGTCTCCAACCTCTGAACTCAGCAACCCTACTTTTGCACCCCATTCTCTAACCTCTGCTCTCTTTAACAGTCCTTCTCCACCCCATTTACTAACCTTGTTCTCTGCAACAGTCCTCCTGAACCACAGTCTCCAACCTCTCTTCTCTGTTATGGTCCTTTTGCACCCCAGTCTCCAACCTCTGCTTTCTGTATCAGTAATTCTGCACCCCAGTCTCCAAACTTTGCTCTCTGTAACATTCTTTCTGCACCTCAGTCTCCAAACTCACTCTCTGAGACAGTTCTTCTGCACCCCAGTTTTTAAACTCTGTTCTCTGCAACAGTCCTCCTGAACCACAGTCTCCAACCTCTGCTCTCTGTAACGGTGTTTCTTCACCCCAGTCTTTAACCTCTTCTTTCTGTATCAGTCCTTCTGCACCCCAGCCTCCAACCTCTGCTCTCTGTAACAGTCCTTCTGCACCCCAGTCTCCAAATTCTGCTCTCTGCAACAGTCCTACTGCACCCAAGTCTCTAACACCTGCTCCCTGCAACAGTCCTTCTTCAGCCCAGTCTCCAACAACTGCTATCTGCTACAGTCCTTCTGCACCCCAGTCTCCAATCTCTAATCTCTGTAAAAGTCCTTCTGCACCTCTGACTTCACCTCTGCTATCTGCAATGGTCCTTCTGCACCTCAGTATCCAAACTCTACTCTCTGTAACGGTCTTTCTGCACCTCAGTCTCCAACCTCTGGTGTCTGTAAGATCCATCAGCAACCCAGTCTCCAATGTCTGCCCTCTGTAACAGTCGTTCTGCATCTCTTCACCAATCTCTGCTCTCTGTAACAGGCCTTCTTCACTGCAGTCTCCAAACTCTGTTCTCTGTAACAGTCCTCCTGCACCCAAGGATCTAACTTCTGTTCTCTGTAACAATCCTTCTGCACCTCAGTTTCCAAACTCTGACATCTGCAATGGTCCTACTGCACCCCAGTCTCTAACCTGTGCTCTCTGCAACGATTTTTTTGGACCCTAGTTACAAAACTCTGCTCTCTGCAAAAGTCTTTCTGCAACCCAATCTCCAACATCTGCTCTCTGCAACAGTGCTTCTGCACCTCAGTCTGAAAACTCTGCTCTCTGCAACTATCCTTGTTCACCACAGTCTCCAAACTCTGCTTTCTGTAACAGTTTTTTGTGACTCAGTCTCCAACCTCTGCTCTCTGTAACAGTTTTTCTACACCCCATTCTACAAACTCTGCTCTCTGTAAGATCCTTCTGCACCCAAGTTTCCAAAATATGCTCTCAGTAGCATTCCTTCTTCACCCAGTCTCCAACCTCTGTTCTTGCAAACGTTTCTTCTGCATGCCAGTCTCCAAATTTTGCTCTGTATATCATTTCTTCTGCACCTTCGTATCCAATTTCTGCTCTATGTAAGATCCTTCTGCAACCCAGTCACCAAAATCTGCTCTCTGGAACAGTCCTTCTGAAACCCAGTATCCAACCTCTGGTCTGTGCAACAGTTCGTCTGCACCTCAGTCTCCAACCTCTGCTCTCTGAAAGATCCTTCTGAACCTTAGTATCCAAACTCTGACCTCTGTAACAGTCCTTCTTCACCCAAGTCTCCAACCTCTGCTCTCTGTAACAATCCTTCTGCATCTCAGTCTCACACATCTGCGCTCTGCAATGGTTTTTCTGCACCCCACTCTCCAACATCTATTGTCTGCAAGAGTCCTGCAGCACCTCAGTCTCCAAATTATGCTCCCTGCAACAATCGTTCTGCACCCCAGTCTCCAACTTCTGCTCTCTGCAACAGTTCTTCTGCACCCCAGTCTAGAACCTCTGCTCTCTGAAAGATCCTTCTGCACCCCAGTCTCCAAATTCTGATCTTTGTCACAGTCCTTTTACACCTCAGTCTCCAAACTCTGCTCTCTATAACAATCCTACTGAACCTCAGTCTTCAACATCTGCTGTCTGCAACGGTCTTTCTGCACCCCATTCTCCAACCTCTGTTGTCTGCAAGAGTCCTTCAGCACGTCATATCCAAACTTTACTCCCTGCAACAATCCTTCTGCACCCCAGTTTCCAACTTCAGCTCTCTGCAACAGTTCTTTTACACCCCAGTCTCCAACTTCTACTCTCTGAAGAATTTCTTCTCCACACCAGTCTCCAACCTCTGATCTCTGTAACAGTCCTTCTGTACGGCAGTCTCTAACTTCTGCTCTCTGTTAGATCCTTCTGCACTCCAGTTTCCAAACTCTACTCTCTGTAACATTTCTTCCCCACCAAAATCTCTAACCTCTGCTCTTTGCAACGGTCCTTCTGCACCCCAGTCTCCAACCTCTGATTTCTGTATCAGTCCTTCAGCACCACAGTCTCCAAACTCTGCTCTCTGTTACAGTCCTTCTGCACCTCAGTCTCCAAACTCTACTCTCTGAAAAAGTCCTTTTGGACCCTAGTCTCCAACCTCTGCTCTCTGTAACAGTCTATCTATACTGCAGTCTCCATCCTCTGCTCTAGTTAAGATTCATTCTGGACACATGTCTCAAACCTCTGCTTTCTTTAACAGTCCTTCTTTACCCCAGTCTCCAAACTCTGCTCTCTGCAACAGTTCTTCTACACCCCAGTCTTCAACCTCTGCTCTGTGTAACAGTCCTTCTGCAACCCAGTTTCAAGACTCTGCTCTCTGCCACAGTCCTTCTGCATCCCAGTCTCCAACATCTGCTCTCTGCAACCATCCTTCTGCACTCAAGTCTCCAAAATCTGCTCTCTGCAACGATCCTTCTGCACACCAGTCTCCAAACTCTGCTCTCTGTAGCAGCCCTTCTGCACCCAGTCTCCAACCTCTGCTCTCTGTAACAGGCCTTCTGCAACCCAGTCTCCAAACTCTGCTCTCTGTATCAGTCCTTCTGCACCCCAGTCTCCAAACTCTGCTCTCTGTAACAGTCCTTCTCCACCTCAGTCTCCAAATTCTGCTCTCTGCAACAGTTCTTCTGCACCCATGTCTCCAACCTCTGCTCTCTGCAACAGTCCTTCTACACACCAGTCTTCAACCTCTGCTCTTTGTAACTCTCCTTCTGCACACCAGTCTCCAACCTCTGCTCTCTGTAACAATCCTTCTGCACCCCAGTCTCGCACCTCTGCTTTCTGTATCATGATTTTTCACCCCAGTCTCCAAAGTCTGCTATGTGTAACAGTCCTTCTGCATCTCAGTCTTCAACCTCTGCTCTCTGCAACAGTCTTTCTGCACCCCAGAATCCAAACTCTGCTTTCTGCGAAATTCTATCAACACCCCAGTTTCCAAACTGTGCTCTCTATAACTGTCCTTCTGCACCCCAGTCTCCACCTCTTCTCTCTGTTATGATTCTTCTACACCCCAGTCTCCACTTTGTTCTCTGCAATGATTCTTCTACAACTGAGTCTCCAACTTTTGCGCTCTTCCTCGATCCTTCTGCACCCCACTCTCAAACCTCTGCTCTTTGTATGATCCTTCTGAAAAGAAGTCTCCAAACTCTGCTTACTGTAACAGACCTTGTGCACCCCAGTCTGCAAACTGTGCTCTCTGTAAAAGTCCTTCTGCACCTTAGCCTCCATCCTCTGCTCTCTGCATCATTTCTTCTGCACCCCAGTCTCCAAAACCTTTTCTCTGCAATAGTCCTTCTGCACCCTGTCTCCAAACTCTGCTCTCGGTAACAGTCCTTCTGTACTGCACTCTCCAAACTTTTCTCTCTGTAAAGGTCCTTTTCACCCCAGTCTCCAACCTCTGCTCTCTCCAACAGTCCTTCTACACCCCAGTCTCAAACATCTGGTCTCTGAAACAGTCCTTCTACACGCAAGTCTCCAACCTCTACTCTCTGCAACGTTCTTTCTGCACCCCAGTCTCCAACGTCTGCTCTCTGCAACAGTCCTTCTGCACCCCAGTCTCCAAATTCTTTTCTCTATTAGATCCTTCTGCACCCCAGTTGCCAAACTTTGTTCTCTGTGACATTCCTTCTGCACCCCAGTCTCTAAGCTCTACTCTCTGTAACAGTCCTTCTGTACTGCAGTCTCAAAACTCTGCTCTCTTAAATAGTCCTTCTGCAAACCAGTTTCCAACCTCTGCTCGCTGCAACAGTCTTTCTGCCCCCCAGTCTCCAACTTCTGCTCTCTGTTACAGGCCTTCTTCACCCCAGTCTCCAATATCTTTTCTCTGTAAAAGTTCTTCTGCACCCCAATCACCAAACTCTGCTCTCTGTAAACACTCCTTCTGCTCCCCAGTCTCCATCGTCTGCTCTCTGTAAGAATCCTTCTGCACTCCAGTCTCCAACCTCTCCTCTTAGTAAAAGTCCTTCTGCACCTCAGTCTGCAATATCTGCTCTCTGTAACGATACTTCATCACCTCAGTCTCCAAACTCTGCTCTCTGTAACAGGCCTTCTGCACCCAGTCTCCAACCTCTGCTCTTTGGATCAGTTTTTCTGTACCCCAGTAACCTTCCTCTGCACTCTGTAACAATCCTTCTGCACCTCAGTCTCCCACCTCTCCTGTCTGCAACAATCCTTCTGCACCCCAGTCTCCAACCTCTCCTCTCTGTAACATTTCTTCTACACCCCAATCTCCAACCTCTACTCTGCAACGGTCCTTCTGCACACCAGTCTCCAATATCCTGATCTCTGCAACAATTCTCCTCCACCCAAGTCTCCAACCTCTACTCTCTGTAACAGGTTTTCTGCACTGCTATTTCCAAAGACTTTTCTCTGTAACGGTCCTTCTGCACCCCAGTCTCAAACCTCTGCTTTCTGTATCAGTCCTTCTGCAATTAAGTCTCCAACCTCTGCCCTCTGTAACAGTCCTTCTGTTCTGAAGTCTCCAACCTCTATTTTCTTTAATGGTCCTACTGCACCAAAGTTTAAAACCTCTGCTTTCTGTATCAGTCCTTCTGCACCACAGTCTCCAAACTCTGCTGCTGTAAGATTCGTTCTTCACATCAGTCTGCAACCTCTACTCTCTGCAATAGTTTTTCTGCACCCCAGTTTCCAACCTGTGCTTTTTTATCAGTCTTTCTGCACCCCAGTCTCCAACCTCTGCTCTCTGAAAAAATCCTTCTTTACTTCAGTCTCCAACCTCTGCTCTCTGCAACAGTCCCGTGGCGCCCCAATCTCCAAATGCTACTCTCTGCAACAGTCTTTCTCAACCTCAGTCTCCAACCTCTACTCTCTGCAACAGTTCTTCTGCACCCAATCTCCAACCTCTACTCTCTGCAATAGTCCTTCTGCACCCAAGTCTCCAACCTTTACTCTATGCAACAGTCTTTCTGCACCCCAGTCTCCAACATCTGCTCTCTACAATAGTCCTTCTGCACCCCAGTCTCCAAACACTGCTTTCTGTATCAGTACTACTGCACTCAAGTCTGTAACCACTGCTCTCTGTAACAGTCCTTCTGCACCTCAGACTCCCAAATTTTGGTCTCAGCAACAGTCCTTCTCCACCCCAATCTCCTTTCCCTACTCTCTGCAACAGTCTTTCTGCACCCCAGTCTCCAACCTCCTCTCTGCAACAGTCCTTCTGCACCCCAGTCTCCAACATCTGATCTTTGTAACAGTCCTTCTGTACTGCAGTTTCCAAATTCTTCTCTCCGTAACTGTCCTTCTGCACACCAGTCTTCAACTCCTGCTTTCTCTATAAGTCCTTCTGCACTCAAGTCACTGTACAGTCTTTCTGAACCTCAGTCTCCAAATTCTGCTCTCTGCAACAGTCCTTCTGCACCCCAATCTTTAACCTCTACTCTCTGCAGCAGTCCTTCTACACCCAAGTCTCCAACCTCTGCACTCCGCAACAGTCCTTCTGCACCCCAGTTTCAAACCACTGCTTTCTGCAATGGTCTTTCTACACCTTAGTCTTCAACATCTACTCTCTGTAACAGTCCTTCTGCACCTCAGTCTCCAACGTCTGCTCTCTGTATGATCCTTCTGAAAATCAGTCTCCAAACTCTTCTTTCTGTAACAGTCCTTCTGCACCCCAGTCTCCAACCTCTGGTCTCTGTAATAGTCCTTCTGTTCCGCAGTCTCCAAACTCTGTTTTCTTTAGTGGTCCTTCTGCACCCCATTTTCCAAACTCTGCTTTCTGTATCAGTCCTTCAGCACCACAGTCTCCAAACTCTGCTGCTGTAAGAGTCCTTCTGCACCTCATTCAGCAACCTCTGCTCTCTTCAATAGTTCCACTGCGACCCAGTCTCCAACTTATGCTCTCTGCAACAGTCTTTCTGAACCCTAGTCTCCAACCTCCTCTCTGCAACAGTCCTTCTGCACCCCAGTCTCCAACATCTGATCTCTGAAGCAGTCTTTCTCAACCCCAGTCTCCAACCTCTGCTCTCCTTAAAAGTCTTTCTGTAATGCAGTTTCCAAACTCTTCTCTCTGTAACTGTCCTTCTGCACACCAGTCTCCAACCCCTGCTTACTCTATCAGTCCTTCTGCACTCAAGTCTCCAACCTCTGCTCTCTGTACAGTCCTTGTGCACCTCAGTCTCTAAATTCGGCTGTCTGCAACAGTCTTTCTGCACCCCAATCTCTAACCTCTGCTCTCTGCAACAGTCCTTCTACACCCAAGTCTCCAAACTCTGCACTCCGCAACAGTCCTTCTGCACCTCAGCTTCCAACCTCTGCTCTGTGCAATTGTCTTTCTACACCTCAGTCTTCAACATCTACTCTCTGTAACAGTCCTTCTGCACCTCCGTCTCCCACCTCTGCTCTCTGTATGATCCTTCTGAAAATAAGTCTCCAAACTCTGCTTTCTGTAACAGTCCTTCAGCACCCAGTCTCCAACCTCTACTCTCTGTATCAGTCCTTATGTTCCGCAGTCTCCAACCTCTGTTTTTTTTAATGGTCCTTCTACAGCCCAGTTTCCAACCTCTGCTTTCTGTATCAGTCCTTCTGCACTACAGTCTCCAAACTCTGCTGCTATAACAGTCCTCAGATACTCAGTCTGCAACCTCTGCTCTCTGCAATAGTCCTACTGCACCGCAGTCTCAAAACTATGCTCTCTGCAACACTCCATCTGCACCCAGTCTCCAACATCTGCTCTCGACAACTGTCCTTCTCCACCCTAGTCTCCAACCTCTGCTCTTTGCAACAGTCTTTCTGCACCTCAGTCTCCAACCTCTGCTTTCTGTATCAGTCCTTCTGCAACCCAGTCTCCAACCTCTGCTATCTGTAACAGTCCTTCTTCACTTCAGTCTCAGACCTCTGCTCTCTGCAACTGTCCTGTGGCACCCCAATCTCCAAATGCTACTCTCTGCAACAGTATTTCTCCACCCCAGTCTCGAACCTCTGCTCTCTGCAACTGTTATCCTGCAACCCAATCTCCAACCTCTACTCTCTGTAATAGTCCTTCTGCATCCAAGTCTCCAACCTCTACTCAATGCAACAGTCCTTCTGCAACCAAGTCTCCAACATCTGCTCTCTACATCAGTTGTTCTGCACCCCAATCTCCAATCTCTGCTTTTTCTATCAGTACTTCTGCACTCAAGTCTCTACCCACTGCTCTCTGTAACATTTCTTCTGCACCTCAGTCTCCAAATTCTGCTCTCAACAACAGTCTTTCTCCACCCCAATCTCCAATGTCTGCTCTCCACAACAGTACTTCTGCACCCCAGTCTCCAACCCCTACTCTCTGGAACAGTCTTTCTGCACCCCAGTCTCCAACCTCCTCTCTGCAACAGTGTTTCTGCACCCCAGTCTCCAACATCTGATCTCTGAAACAGTCCTTCTCCACCCCATTCTCTAACCTCTGCTCTCTGTAACAGTCTTTATGTACTGCAGTTTCCAAACTATTCTCTCTGTAACTGTCCTGCACACCAGTCTCCAACCCCTGCTTTCTATATCAGTCCTTCTGCACTCAAGTCTCCAAACTCTGCCCTCTTTACAATCCTTCTGCACCTCAGTCTCCAAATTCTGCTCTCCGCAACAGTCCTTCTACAGCAAAGTCTCCAACCTCTGCACTCCTCAACAGTCCTTCTGCACCTGAGTCTCCAACCTCTGCTCTCTACAATGGTCTTTCTACACTTCAGTCTTCAACATCTACTCTCTATAACAGTCCTTCTGCACCTCAGTCTCCAATTTCTGCTGTCTATTTGATCCTTCTGAAAAGAAGTCTCCAAACTCTGCTTTCTGTAACAGTCCTTCTGCACCCCAGTCTCTAAAGTCTGCTCTCTGTAACAGGCCTTCTGCACACCAGTCTCCATCTTCTGCTCTCTGTAACAGGCCTTCTGCACCCAAGTCTCTGAACTCTGCTCTTTTTAACAGTCCTTCTGCACCCCAGCCTCCAACCTCTGCTCTCTGTAATAGTCCTTCTGCACCCCAGTCTCCAAACTCTGCTCTCAGTATCAGTCCTGCACCCCAGTCTCTAAACACTGCTCTCTGTAACAGTTTTTCTGCACCTCAGCCTTCAACAACTGCTCTCTGAAACAGTCTTTCTACACCCCAATCTTCAACTTCTGCTCTTTAGAACACTAATTCTATACCCCAGTCTCCATACTCTACTCTCTGCAATGATCCTTCTGAACCCCAGTCTCCAATCTCTGCTCTCTGCAACAGTCCTGTGGCACCCCAATCTCAGAATGTTACTCTCTGCAACAGTCTTTCTCCACACCAGTCTCCAACCTCTGCTCTCTGCAACAGTTATCCTGCAACACAATCTGCAAACTCTACTCTCTGCAATAGTCCTTCTGCACCCAAGTCTCCAACTTCTACTCTATGCAACAGTCCTTCTGCACTCCAGTCTCCAACATCTGCTCTCTACAACAGTCCTTCTGCACCACAGTCTCCAAACTCTGCTCTCTTTTACAGTCCTTCTGCACCTCACTCTGCAACCTCTGCTCTCTAAAACAGTCCTTCTGTACCCCAATTTTCAACATCTGCTCTCTGCAACAGTACTTCCTCACCCCAGTCTCCAAATATGCTCTCTGTAACAGTCCTTTTCCACTGAAGTCTCCAACCTCTGCTCTCTGTAACAGTCCTTCTGTACTGCAGTCTCCAACCTCTGCTTTCTGTAACGGTATTTCTACACCCCAGTCTCCAAACTCTGCTTTCTGTATCAGTCCTTCTGCACCCCGGTCTCTAACCTCTGGTCTCTGTAAGAGTCCTTCTGCACCTCAGACTCCAAACTCTGCTCTCTGCAACAGTACTTCTGCGCCCCAATCTCAAACCTCTGTTATCTGCAACATTCCTTCTGCACCTCAGTGTTCTAATTTTGCTCTCTGTAGGATCCTTCTGAAACCCAGTCTCCAACCTCTTCTTTCTGAAATGATCCATCTGCACCCGAGTCTTCAACCTCTGATCTCTACAACACTTATTCTGCACCACAATCTCCATCCTGTGCTCTTTGTTACAGTCCTTCTGTACCACAGTCTTCAACATCTGTTCTCTGCTCCCCAGTCTCCAAACTCTGCTTTCTGTATCAGTGATTCAGCCCCAAATTCTCCAAACTCTGCTGTCTGTAACAGTTCTTCTGCATCACAGTCTGCAACCTCTGCTCTATGTAATACTCCTTCTGCACCCCAGTCTCCAATCTCTGCTCTCTGCAACAGTCCTTCTTCACCCCAGTCTCCAACATCTTCTCTCTGCAACAGTCCTTCTCCACCTCAGTCTCAAAACTCTTCTCTCTGCAACAGTCTTTCTGCACCCAGGTCATCAAGGTCTGCTTTCTGTGTCAGTCCTTCTAAACCCCAATCTCCAACCTATGCTCTCTGTAACAGTCCTTCTGCACCTCAGTCTCCAACCTCTACTCTCTGCAGCAGTCCTTCTCCACCCAGTCTCTAACCTCTGCTGTCGGAAACAATCCTTCTGGACGCCAATCTCCAAACTCTACTCTCTGCAACAGTCGTTCTACACCCCAGTCTGCAACCTCTGCTCTCTGTAACAGGCCTTCTGCACCTCAGTCTGAAAACTCTGCTCTCTGCAACGATTCTTCTGCACATCAGTCTCCAACCTCTTCTCTCTGGAACAGTCTTTCTGTACCTCGGTCTCCAACCTCTGCTCTCTGTAAGATCCTTTTGAAACCCAGTCTTTAAACTCTGCTCTCTGTACTGTACTTTCACAACCAATCTCCAAGCCCTGCTCTGTAACAGGTCTTCTGCTCATCAATCTCCAAACTCTGCTTTCTGTAACAGGCCTTTTGAACTAAGTCTCCAACCTCTTCTCTCTTAAACAATCCTTCTGCACCACAGTCTCCAACCTCTGCTCTCAGCAACAATCCTTCTGCACCCCAGTCTCCAACCTATGCTGTCTGTCAGATCCTTCTGCACACCTGTCTCCAACCACTGCTCTCTGAAACAGTTCTTCTGTACGGCAGTCTCCAACCTATGGTATCTGTAAGGGTCCTTTGCACCTCAGTCTCCAACATGTGCTCTATGTAAAATACATACTGCACCCCAGTCTTCAACCTGTGCTCTCTGTAAAAGTCCTTCTGCACCACAGTCTCCAAACTCTGCTCTCTTTAACGATCCTTCTGCACCCGTCTCATACCTCTACTCTCTGCAATGATCCTTTCTTCACCCCAGTCTCAAAACTCTGTTCTCTAAAACAGTTATTCAGCACGCCAGTCTCCAACCCCTGCTCTCTGTAACAGTCTTCTGTACTGCAGTCTCCACCCTTTGTTCTTTCTCAGGGTCCTTATTCACCACAGTATCCAACCTCAGCTTTCTGTATCCATCGTTTTCCACCACAGTCTCCGAACTCTGCCCGCTGTAACAGTCCTTCTGAAACTCATTCTGCAACCTCTGCTCTGTGCAACAGTCCTTCTACACCCCAGTTTCCATCCTCTGCTCTCTGCAACAGTCCTTTTGTACCGCAGACTCCAACATCTGCTCTCTGAAACAGTTATTTTCCACCACAGTCTCCAACCTCTGCTCTCTGTAAGGGTCCTTCTGCACCCCGGTTTCCAAACTCTGCTTTCTGTATCAGTTCTTGTGCACCCCAGTCTCCAAACTTTGCTCTCTGTATCAATACTTCTGCACCTCAGTCTCCAAGTCTTCTCTCTGAAACGGTCCTTCTGCACCTCATTCTCCAACCTCTTCTGTCTGTAACAGTGCTTCTGGGCCTCAGTCTCCAAAGTCTGCTCTCTGTAACATCCTTCTGCAACCTAGTCTTCAAACTCTGCTATTTGTAACAGTCCTTCTGCATCCCAGTCTCCAACCTCTGCTCTCTGTAACAGGCCTTCTGCAGTCAATTCTCCAAACTCTGCTCTCTGTAAGAGGCCTTCTGCACCCCAGTCTCCAACCTCTACTCTCTGCAACGAGCCTTCTGCACCCCAGTCTCTAACCTCTGCTCTCTGCAACATTCCTTCTGCACCTCAGTCTCCAACCTTGCTCTATGCAACGGTCCTTGTACACCCCAGTCTCCAACCTCTGCTCTTTGTAACAGTCCTTCTGAACCGGAGTCTCCTACCTCTGCTCTCTGTAACCGTCCTTCTGCACCCCAGACTCCAACATCTGCTTTTTCTATCAGGCCTTCTGCACCCCAAGTCTCCAACCTCTACTCTCTGTAACAGTCCTTCTAAACAGGAGTCTCCTACCTCTGCTCTCTGCAACGGTCCTTCTACACCCCAGGCTCCAACATCTGCTTTCTATTTCAGTCATTCTGCACCCCAGTCTCCAAACTCTGGTCTCTCTAACAGTCCTTCTGCACCCCAGTCTCTAGCCTCTGCTCTCTGTAACAGTCCTTCTGAACTGG
This sequence comes from Ictidomys tridecemlineatus, assembly GCF_052094955.1. Classification (NCBI taxonomy): domain Eukaryota; kingdom Metazoa; phylum Chordata; class Mammalia; order Rodentia; family Sciuridae; genus Ictidomys; species Ictidomys tridecemlineatus. The sequence goes on from NW_027521193.1 coordinate 76,346, forward strand.
AGTCTCCTACCTCTGCTCTCTGTAATGGTCCTTCTGCACCCCAGTCTCCAAGATGTGCTTTCTCTATCAGTACTTCAGTACCCCAGTCTTCAACCTCTGCTCTTTGCAACATTCCTTGTGCACCCAGTCTCCAAACTTCACTCTCTGTAAGATCCTTTAGCACACCAGTCTCCTACCTCTGCTCGCTGAAACAGTCCTTCTACAACCCAGTCTCCAACCTCTGCTCTCTGTAACAATAATTCTGCACCTCAGTCTCCAACCTCTTCTCTCTACAAAGGTCCTTCTGCACCCCAGTCTCTTACCTCTGTTCTCTTCAACAGTCCTACTTCACCCCAGTCTCAAACCTCTGCACTCTGTAACAGTCCTTCTGCACCCCAGTCTCCAACCTCTGCTCTTTGCAACAGTCCTTCTGCAACTCAGTCTATAAACTCTGCTCTTTGTAAGATCCTTCTGCCACCCAGTCTCCAAACTCTGCTCTCTCTAACAGTCCTTCTGCACCCCAGTCTCCAAACTCCGCTCTCTAGAACAGGCCTTCTTCGCCCCATTCTCTAACCTCTGCTCTCTGTGAGATTATTCCTGAACCCCAGTCTCCAACGTCTACTCTCTGCAACAGTACTTATACACCGAAGTCTCCAACATCTGCTCTCTTCAACAGTCCTTCTATAACCCAGTCTTCAACTTCTGCTCTCTGCACCAGTCATTCTACACCCCATTCTCCATACTCTGCTCACCCCAACAATCTTTCTGCACCCCAGTCTCCAAACTCTGTTCTCTATAACAGTTCTTTTGCACCCAGTCTTTAAACTTTGCTCTCTGTAACACTCCGTCTGTACCACAGTCTCCAAAATTTGTTCTTTTTATGGGTCCTTATGCACCCCAGTATCCAAACTCTGCTTTCTGAATCCGTCGTTTTCCACCCCAGTCCTCAGACTCTGCCCTCTGTAACAGTCCTTCTGCAACTCAGTTTGCAACCTCTGCTCTCTGCAACAGTTCTTCTATACCCCAGTCTCCATCCTCTTCTCTCTGGAACAGTCGTTTTGTACCCCGGACTCCAACATCTGCTCTCTGAAACAGTTCTTCCCAGCCCCGTCTCCAACCTCTGCTCTCTGTTACAGTCCTTCTGTACTGCAGTCTCCAACCTCTGCTCTCTGTAAGGGTCCTTCTGAACCAGAGTCTCTAACCTCTACTTTCTGTATCAGTTATTCTGCACCCCAGTCTCCAACCTCTTCTCTCTGTATAAATCTTTCTGCACCTCAGTCTTCAAGTCTCCTCTCTGCACCCGTCCTTTTGCACCTCAGTCTCCAAACTCTTCTCTCTGAAACACTGCTTCTGCACCTCAGTCTTCAAACTCTGCTCTCTGTAACATCCTTCTATACCCGGTCTCCAAACTCTGCTATCTCTAAAAGTCTTTCTGCACCCCAGTCTCCAAACTCTGCTCTCTGTAACAGGCCTTCTTCAACCCATTCTCCACCTTCTGCTCTCTGAAAGAGTCTACACCAGTCTACAACCTCTGCTCTCTTCAACGATTCTTCTGAACGCCAGTCTCCAACGTCTACTCTCTGAAACAGTCCTTCTGCACCCAAGTCTCCTACATCTGCTCTATTCAACAGTCCCTCTGAACCTCAATCTGAAAAATCTGCTCTCGGCAACGATCCTTCTGCACCTCAGTCTCCAAACTCCACTCTCTGTAACAATCATTCTGCACCTCAGTCTCCAACCTCTGTTCTCTGTAAGATCCTTCTGAACCCAGTCTCCAAAGTCTGCTCTCTGTAACAGGCCTTCGGCACCCCAGTCTCCAAACTCTGCTCTCTGTAACAGGCCTTCGGCACCCCAGTCTCAAAACTCTGCTCTCGGTAACAGTCCTGTACCGCAGTCTCCAAACTCTGTTCTCTGTAACGGTCCTTCTGCACCCTAATTTCCAAACTCTGCTTCCTGTAACAGTTTTTCTGCACCTGAGTCTCCAAACTCTGATCTCTGTAACAGTCCTTCTACACACCAGTCTCCAACTACTGCTCTTTGTAAGTATCCACTTGCACCTAGTATGAAACCACTGCTCTCCAAGATTCTTCTGCACCCCAGTCTCCAACCACTGCTCTCTGTAACAGTCCACCTGCACTTCAGTCTCCAACCTCTACTCTCTGGAAGATTTTTAAGAAACCCAGTCTCCTGACTCTGGTCTCTATAACAGTCCTTCTGCACCCCAGTCTCCAACCTGTCCTCTCTGTAACACGCCTTCTGCACGCCAGTCTCCAAACCTGCTCTATGCAACTATCATTCTGCACACCAGTCTCTAACCTCTACTCTCTTCAATGATCCTACTGCACCCCAGTCTCCAAACTCTAATCTCTGAAACAGTCTTTCTGCACCTTAGTCTCCAACTTCTGCTCTCTGAAAGATCATTCTGAAACCCTGTCTCCAAGCTCTGCTCTTTACAATGATCCTTCTGCACCCCAGTTTCAAACCTCTGCTCTATGTAACAGGACTTCTGCACCTAAGTCTCCAACCTCTGCTCTCTGCAACAGTCTTTCTGCAATCCAGTCTCCAACCTCTGCTCTCTGCAACAGTCCTTCTGCACCCCAGTCTCCAACCTCTGCTCTCTGCAACAGTACTTCTGCACAACAGTCTCCAACCTCTGCTCTCTGTAAGATCCTACTGCACACCAGTTTCCAAACTCTGGTCTCTGTAACATTCCTTTTCCACCTCAGTCTATAACCTCTGCTTTCTGCATGTGTCCTGCGGCACCCCAGTCTCCAACCTCTGTCCTCTGCAACAGTCCTTCTGCTAACCAGTCTCCAACATCTGCTCTCTGTAACAGTCCTTCTGTACTGCAGTTTCCAACATCTGCTCTCCATAACTTGTTCTTCTGGACCCCAGTCTTTAAACTCTGCTTTCTGTATCAGTCCTTCTAAACCCCAGTCTAAAACCTCTGCTCTCTGTATCTATCCTTCTGCACCTCAGTCTCCAACCTCTGCTCTCTGTAACATTCCTTCTCCACCGGAGTCTCCAACCTATGCTCTCTGTAACATTTTTTCTATACCGCAGTCTCCAAACTCTGGTATCTGTAACGGTCCTTCTGCACACCAATTGCCAACCTCTGCTTTATGTAACAGTGCTTCGGCACCTAAGTCTCCAAACTCTGCTCTCTATAACAGGTCTTCTACACCTCAGTCTCCAACCTCTACTCTCTGTAACAGTCCTTCTGCACCTCAGTCTGAAACCTCTGGTCTATGCACGATCCTTCTGCACCCCAGTCTCCAACCACTTTTCCCTGTAACAGTCCACCTTCACCTCAGTCTCCAACCTCTGCTCTCTGTAAGATCCTTCAGATACCCAGTCTCCAAACTCTCATCTTTGTAACAGGCCTTCTGCATGCCAGTCTCCAATCTCTGTTCTCTGTAGAAGGCCTTCTGCACCCCAGTCTCCAACCGCTGCTCTCTGAAATGATCCTACTCAACCCCAGTCTCCAAACTCTGATCTCTGCATCAGTCCTTCTGCACCTCATTCTCCAAACTCTGCTCTCTGTAAGATCCTTCTGCACCCCTGTATCCAAACTCTGTTCTTAGTAACAGTTCTTCTGCACCCACATGTCCAACCTCTGCTCTCTGTAACAGGACTTCCGCACCTCAGTCTCCAACATCTGCTCTCTGCAACAGTCCTTCTGCAAATCAGTCTCCAACCTCTGCTCTGTACAACAGTCCTTCTGCACCCTAGTTACCAACATCTGCTCTCTGCAACAGTTCTTCTGCACCTCAGTTTAAAACTCTGCTCTCTGCAACGACCCTTCTGCACCCGAGTCTCCTACCTCTGATCTGTGTAACAGTCCTTCTGCACCTCAGTCTCCCAACTCTGCTCTCTTTATGATCCTTCGGCAACACAGTTTTTAGACTCTGCACTCTGTAACAGTCCTTCTACACAACAGTCTCCAACCTCTGCTCTCTGTAACAGGACTTCTGCAAAACAGTCTCCAAACTCTGCTTTCTGTAATAGCCCTCTGCACTCTAGTCTCCAACCTCTTCTCTCTGCAACGATTCTTCTCCACCCAAGTCTCCAACATCTGCTCTCTGAAACTGTCCTTTTGCAATCCAGTCTGCAAACTCTGCTCCCTGTAAGATCCATCTGAACCCCAGTCCCCAACCTCTGCTCTCTGCAACAGTCCTTCTATACGCCAGTCTCAATCCTCTGCTCTCTGGAACAGTTGTTTTGCACCCCAGACTCCAACATCTGCTCTCTGAAACAGTTCTTCTGGAGCCCAGTCTCCAACCTCTGAACTCCTTAACAATCCTTCTGTACTGCAGTCTCCAAACACTGCTCTCTGTGAGGGTCCTTCTGCACCAGAGTCTCCAACCTCTGCTTTCTGTGTCAGTTCTTCTGCACCCAGTCTCCAACCTCTTCTCTCTGTATCAATCCTACTGCACTTCAGTCTCCAATTCTCCTCTCTGCAACGGTCCTTCTGCACCTCAGTCTCCAACCTCTTCTCTCTGCAACAGCCTTCTGCACCCCAGTCTGCAAACTCTCCTCTATGTAACGATCTTTCTAAACCCCAGTCAACAACGTCTGCTCTCTGCAACAGTCTTTCTGCACCACAGTCTCCAACCTCTGCTCTCTGTAAGATCCTTCTGCACTCTAGTTTCCAAACTCTGCTCTCCCTAACATTCCTTCTTCACACCACTCTCCAACCTCTGCTTTCTGCAAGGGTCCTGCTGCACCCCAGTCCCCAAACTCTGTCCTTTATACAGTCCTTCTGCTTCCCAGTCTCCAATATCTGCTCTCTGTAACAGTCCTTCTGTACCGCATTCACCAAACTCTGCTCTCTGTAACGGTCCTTCTGCACCCCAGACTCCAACCTCTGCTTTCTGTATCAGTCCTTCTGAACCCCAGTCTCCAACCTCTGCTCTCTGTGTCTATCCTTCTGCACCTCAGTCTCCAACCTGTGCTTTCTGTAACAGTCCTTCTGCACCCAAGTCTCCCACCTCTGCTCTCTGTAACAGTCCTTCTATACCGAAGTCTCAAACCTCTGCTCTCTGTAAAGGTCCTTCTGCACCCCAATTTTTAATCTCTGCTTTCTGTAACAGGTCTTCTGCACCTCAGTCTCAAAATACTACTCTCTGTAACAGTCCTTCTACACCTCAATCTCCAACCTCTGCTCTCTGTAACAGTACTTCTGCACCTCATTCTGAAACCTCTGCTCTCCACGATCCTTCTGCACCCCAGTCTCCAACGACTGCTCTCTGTAACAGTCCACCTGCACCTTAGTCTCTAACCTCTGCTCTCTCTAAGATCCTTAAGCAACCCAGTCTTCAAACTCAGCTCTTTATTACAGTCCTTCTGCACCCCAGTCTCCAACCTCTTCTCTCTGTAACAGGCCTTCTGCACGCCAGTCTCCAAATCTGCTCTCTGTAGAAGGTCTTCTGCACCCAATTCTCTAACCTCTGCTCTCTGCAACGATCATTCTGCACCCCAGTCTTTAACCTCTGCTCTCTGAAATGATCCTACTGAAACCCAGTTTCCAACCTCTGATCTCTACAACAGTCCCTCTGCACCCCAGTCTCCAACCTCTTCTCTCTGTAACAGGCCTTCTGCACGCCAGTCTCCAAATCTGCTCTCTGTAGCAGGCCTGCTTCAACCAAGTCTCCAACCTCTGCTCTCTGCAATGATCCTTCTGCACATCAGTCTTTAACCTCTTGCTCTCTGCAATGATCCTACTGCACCCCAGTCTCCAACCTCTGATATCTACAACAGTCCTTTTGCAACTCAGTTTCCAACCTCTGCTCTTCGCAACAGTTCTTCTGCACCCCAGTCTCCAAACTCTGCTCTCTGCAACATTCCTCCAGCACCCTAGTTACCAACATCTGCTCTCTCTTACACACCTTCTTCACCGCAGTCTCCAACCTCTGCTCTCTGTAACAGTCCTCCTGTTCTGCAGAATCAAACCTCCTCTCTCTGTAATGGTCTTTCTGCACCCCAGACTCCAACCTCTGCTCTCTATAACAGTCCTTCTGCACCTCAGTCTTTAAACTCTGCTCTCTGCAACAGTCCTTGTGCACCACAGACTCTAAAATCTGCTATCTGCAACAGTCCGTCTGCACCCCAGTCTCCAACCTCTGCTCTCTGTAACAATCCTTCTGCACCTCAGTCTCCAAACTCTGTACTCCTCAACGTTAGTTCTGAACCTCAGTCTTCATCATCTACTCTCTTTGACAGTCTTTCTGCACCTCATTCTTCAACCTCTGCTCTCTGTAAGATTTTTCTTTAACCTAGTCTCCAAACTCTGCTCTCTGTAACTCTCCTTCTTCACCCCAGTCTCCATCCTCTCCTCTCTGCAACAGTCCTTCTGCACACCAGTCTCAAACATCTGCTCTTTGCAACAGTCCTTCTGCAACTCGGTCTAAAACTTTGCTCTCTGCAATGATCCTTCTGCACCTCAGTATCCTACATCTTCTCTCTGTAAGACCCTTCTAGAACCCAGTCTCCAAACTCTGCTTTCTGTAACATTCCTCCTTAAGAATAGTTTCGAACCTCTGCTCTCTGTAACAGGAATTTTGCAATCCAGTCTCAAAACTCTGCTCTCTGTAATAGGCCTTCAGAACCCCAGTTTCCAACCTCTTCTCTCTGCAATGATTTTTCTCCACCCCAGTCTTCAACCTCTGCTCTCGGCAGAAGTCCTTCTGCACCCTACTCACCAATCTCTGCTCTCTTTAAGATCTTTTTTTTTATTATTATTGGTCGTTCAAAACATTACATAGTTCTTAATACATCATATTTCACAGTTTGATTAAAGCGGGTTATGAACTCCCAACTTTACCCCGTATACAGATTGCTGTATCACATCAGTTACCCTTCCATTGATTGACATATTTCCTTTCTAGTGTCTGATGTATTCTGCTGTCTGTCCTATTCTCTACTATCCCCCCTCCCCCTCCGCTCCCCTTCCCTTTTCTCTCTCTACTTCTTCTACTGTAAATCATTTCTTCCATTTATATTATCTTGTCTTACCCCTCCTTTCCTCTTATATATCATTTCGTATAACCCTGAGGATCGCCTTCCATTTCCATGCGATTTCCCTTCTCACTCCCTTTCCCTTTCACCTCTCATCCCTGTTTAATGTAAATCTTCTTCTCAAGCTCTTCGTCCCCTACCCTGTCCTTGTTTACTCCCCTTATATCAAAGGGGTCATTTGATATTTGTTTTTTAAAGATTGACTAGCTTCACTTAGCATAATCTGCTCTAATGCCATCCATTTCCCTCCAAATTCTATTATTTTGTCATTTTTTAATGCAGAGTAATACTCCATTGTGTATAAATGCCACATTTTTTTATCCATTCATCTATTGAAGGGCATCTAGGCTGATTCCATAATCTTCCTATACTGAATTGTGCTGTTATGAACATCGATGTAAGATCTTCATGCACTCCAGTCTCCAAACTCTGCTCTCTGTAACAATCCTTCTGCACCCCAGTCTTAAACATCTGCTCTCTGCAACAGTTATTCTGCACCTCAGTCTGAAAACTCTGCTCTCTGCAAGGACCCTTCTGCACCCCAGTCTCCTACCTCTGCTCTGTGAAACAGTCCTACTGCACCTCAGTCTCACAAGTCTGCTCTCTCTAAGATGCTTCTGAAACTTAGTCTTTAAACTCTGCACTCTGTAACAGTCCTGCTGCAAAACAGTCTCCAACCTCTGCTCTCTGTAACAGGACTTCTGAAACCCAGTCTCCAACCTCTGCTCTCTGTAACAGGCCTTCTGCACCACAGTCTCCAACCTCTTCTTTCTGCATCGTTCTTCTCCACTCCAGTCTTCAACATCTGCTCTCTGCAACAGTCCTTTTGCACCCCAGTCTCCAAACTCTACTCTCTCTAAGATCCATTTGAACCCCAGTTTCCAACCTCTGCTCTCTTTAACAGTCTTTCTGCACACCAGTCTCCAAATTCTGCTCTCTGTAACTGTCCTTCTGCACCTCAGTCTGCAAAATCTGCTCTCTGTAACAGTCCATCTGCACCTCAGTCTCTAAAATCTGCTCTCTGTAACACTCCTTCTACACCACAGTCTCCAACCTCTGCTCTCTGTAACAGTCCTTCTGCACCCAGGTCTCCAACATCTGCTCTCTGCCACAGTCCTTCTTCACCCCAGTCTCCAAACAATGCTCTCTGCAAAGATCCTTCTGGACCCCAGTCTCCAATGTCTGCTCTCTTCAACAGTCCTTCTGCACCACAGTCTCCAACCTCTGATCTCTGTAAGATATTTCTGCACTCCAGTTTCCAAATCTTCTCTCTATAACACTCCTTCTCCACCACAGTCTCAACCTCTGCTTTCTGCGAGGGTCCTGCGGCACCCCAGTCTCAAAACTCTTTTCTCTGTAACAGTCCTTCTGTATCGCAGTATCCTTCGTATGCTCTCTGTAATGGTCCTTCTGCAACCCATTCTCCTACCTCTGCTTTTTGAATCAGTTTTTCGTAACCCCAGTCTCCAAACTTTGCTCTCTGTATCTCTCCTTCAGCACTTCAGTCTCCATTCTGTGATTTCTGTAACAGTCCTTCTGCACCCCAGTCTTCAACTTCTGTCCTCTGTAACAGTCCTTCTGCACCCCAGTCTCAAACCTATGCTCTCTGCAATAGTCCTTCTGCATCCCAGTCTCCAAAGTCTGCTTTATGCAACAATCCTTTTGCACCATAGTTACCATCATCTGCTCTCTGAAACAGTATTTCTGCACCACAGTCTCCAACCTCTACTCTCTGTAACAGTCCTCCTGTACTGCAGTCTCCACCTCTGCTCTCTGTAACGGTCTTTCTCCACCCAAGACTCCAAATTCTGCTTTCTGTATCAGTCCTTCTGCACCTCATTCTCCAACCTCTGCTCTCTGTAAGATCCTTCTCCAACCCAGTCTCCAAACTCTGCTCTCTGTAACTGTCGTTCTGCACACCAGTCTCCAACCTCTGCTCTCTGCACTGATCCTTCTTCACCCTAGTCTCCAACCTCTGCTCTCTGCAACAGTCCTTCTGCACACCAGTCTCCAACATCTTTTCTCTGCAAGAGTCCTTCTGCAACTCAGTCTGAAAACTCTGCTCTCTGCAACGATCCTTCTGCACCTGTCTCCTACATCTGCTCTCTGTAAGACCCTACTACAACCCAGTCTCCAAACTTTGCTCTCTGTAATAGTCCTTCTGCAGAATAGTTTCCAACCTCTGCTCTCTGTAACAGAAATTATGCATCCCAGTCTCGAAACTCTTCTCTCTGTAAGAGTCCTACTGCACATCAGTCTCCAACCTTTTCTTTCTGTAAGATCCTACTGCACCCCAGTATCCAAACTCTACTCTCTGTATCATGCCTTCTCTACCCCAGTCTCCAACCTATGCTTTCTGCAATGGTCGAGCTGCACCCCAGTCTCAAACCTCTTTCTTCTGCAACAGTTTTTCTGCTCCCCATTCTCTAACTTTTGCTCCCTGTAACAGTCCTTCTGTACCACAGTCTCAAAACTCTGCACTCTGTAAGATTCTTCTGAAAACCAGTCTCCAAACTCTGTTTTCTGTAACAGTGCTTCTGAACCCAGACTCCAACCTCTGCTCTCTGTAACAGTCCTTCAGCACCCCCAGTCTCCACCCTCTGCTCTCTGTAAGGATACTTCTGCACCCAAGTCTCCAACGTCTGCTCTCTGCAACAATCCTTCTTCAGCCCAGTCTCCAAACTTTTTTCACTGGAATATTCTTCTCCACCCCAGTTTCCAAACTCTTCTCTTGGTAACATTTCTTCTGCACCACAGTCTCTAACGTCTACTCTCTGCAATGGTCCCTATGCACCCCAGTCTCCAACCTTGTTCTCTACAACAGTTCTTCGATACCACAGTCTTCAACCTCTGTTCTCTGTAAGGTTCCTTCTGCACCCCATTTTCCAAACTTTGCTCTCTGTAACAGTCCTTCTGCACCTCACTCTGCAACCTCTGCTCTCTGAAACAGTCCTTCTGCACCCCAGTCTCCAAAATCTGCTTTCTGCAACAGTCCTTTTCCACCACAGTCTCCAACTTCTGCTCTCTGTTACCGTCCTTCTGTACTTCAGTCTCCAACCTCTGCTCTCTGTAACGGTCTTTCTGCACCGCAGTCTCCAAATTCTGCTTTACATATCAGTCCTTCTGCACCACGGTCTCTAAATTCTGCTCTCTGTAACAGTCCTTCTGCACCTCAGACACCAACCTCTGTTCTCTGCAACAGTCCTACTGCGCCCCAATCTCCAACCTCTGCTCTCTGCATAAGTCCTTCTGCACCTCAGTGTCCAAACACTGCTCTCTGTATGATCGTTCTGAAACCCAGTCTCCAACCTCTGCTATGTGCAATGGTCCTTCTGCACCCCACTCTCAAAACTCTTTTCTCCACAACAGTTATTCTGCACCCCAGTCTCCAACCTTTGCTCCCTGTAACAGTTCTTCTGTACCACAGAATCCAACCTTTGTTCTTTGTAAGGGTTTTTCTGCACCTCAGTCTGCAAACTCTGCTCTCTGCAACAGTCCTCCGGCACCCCAGTCTTCAACCTCTGCTCACTGCAACAGTCCTTCTGCAGCCCAATCTCCGAACTTTGCTCTCTGCAATATTCCTTTTCCACCCCAATCTCCAAACACTTCTCTCTGTAACCGTCCTTCTGTACTGCTGTCTCCAACCTCTTATCTCTGTAACGGTCCTTCTGCACCCCAGTCTGCCAGTCTCCAACCTCTGCTATATGCAATGGTCCTTCTGCACCCCAGTATCCAACCTCTGTTCTCTACAACAGTTATTCTGCACCCCAGTCTATAACATCTACTCTCTGCAACAGTCCTTCTCCACCTCAGTCTCAAACTTTGCTCTCTGCAACAGTCCTTCTGCATCCCAGTCACCAAGCTCTGCTTTCTGTATCAGTCCTTCTGCACCCCAGTCTCCAACCTCTGCTCTCTATAACAGTCCTTCTGTACCTCAGTCTCTATAACATTCCTTCTTCACTTCAGTCTCCAACCTCTGCTCTCTTTAACAGTCCTTCTGTACCTCAGTCTCCAAACTCTGCTCTCCGTAAGATCCTATTGCAACCCAGTCTTTAAACTCTGCTCTCTGTAACTGTCCTTCTGTACCCCAGTCTCCAAGCACTGATCTCTGTAATGAAACTTCTGCACCTCAATCTCCAACCTCTGCTCTCTGCAAGGGTCTTTCTGCACCTCAGTCTCAAAACTCTTCTCTGTGTAACAGTGCTTCTGCACCTCAGTCTCCAATCTCTGCTCTCTGTAACATTCTCCTGCAACCCAGTATTAAACCTCTGCTCTATGTAAGAGTCCATCTACACACCAGTCTTTAAACTCTGCTCTCTGTAACAGGCCTTCTGCACCCCAGTCTCCAACCTCTGTTATCTGTATCAGTCCTTCTTCATTCCAGTCTCCAACCTCTGCTCTCTTCAACAATCCTTCTGCACCCCAGTCTCCAACTTACGCTCGCTGTAAGATCTTTCTGCACACCTGTCTCAAACCTCTGCTCTCTGTAACACTCCTCTGTACCACAGTCTCCAATTTATGCTCTCTGTAAGGGTCCTTCTGCACCTCAGTCTCAGGCTTCTGCTCTCTGCAACACTCCTTCTGCACCACAGTCTCCTATCTTTGCTCTCTGCTACAGTTTTTCTGCACCTCAGTCTTTAACATGTGCTCTCTGTTAAAGTCCTTCTGCACCCCAGTCTCCAACCTGTTCTCTCAGTAAAAGTCCTTCTGCACCACAGTCTCCAACCTCTGCTCTCTCTAACCATCCTTCTGAACCCTAGTCTCCAAATTCTGCTCTCTGTAACAATCCTTCTGCACCACAGTCTCCAAAGTCTGCTCTCTGTAACAGTCCTTTTAGACCCCAGTCTTCAAACTCTGATTTCTGTAACCGTCATTTGCATCTCAGTCTCCATCCTCTGCTCTATGCAACAGTTCTTCTTCACCCAAGTCTCCAATATCTGCTCTCTGAAAAAGTCCTTCTAAACCCTAGTCTCCAAACTCTGCTCTGTGTACCAGTCTTTGTACAGCCCAGTCTTGATACTCTGCTCGCCCCAAGGATCGTTCTGCACCCCAGTCTCCATCCTCTTCTCTCTGCAACTGTCCTTTTGCACCCCAGTCTCCAGCATCTGCTCTCTGCAACAGTCCTTCTCCACCCCAGTCTCGAACCTCTGCTCTCTGTAACAGTCCTTCTGGACCCCAATCTCCAAACTCTACTCTCTGTAACAGTCCTTCTACACCCCAGTCTAAAACCTCTGTTCTCTGCAAAAGTTATTCTGCACCCCAGTCTCCAACCTCTTTTCTCTGTAACTATCCTTCTGCACTCAGTCTCCAAACTCTGCTCTTTTCAAGGGTCCTTCTGCACCTCAGTCTCCAACCTCTACTCTCTGAAACAGTGCTTTTGCACCTCAGTCTCCAACCTCTTCTCTTTGTAAGATCCTTCTGCACTCCAGTCTTCAACCTCTGCTCTCTGTAACAGGCCTTGGGCACCCCAGTCTCCAACCTCTGCTCTCTGTATCAGTCCATCTGCACCCTAGTCTCCAACCTCTGCTCACTGCAATGATCCTTCTGCACCCCAGTCTCAAACCTCTGCTCATTTAAACAGTCTTTGTGCAACCCAGTCTCCAACATCTGCTCTCTGCAAAAGTTCTTCTGTACCTCAGTCTAAAAAATCTGCTCTCTGCAACAATCCCTCTGTACCCCAGTCTCCAACTTCTGCTCTCTGTAACAGTCTTTCTGTACCTCTGTCTTCTACCTCTGCTCTCTGTAAGACCCTTCTGAAAACAAGTCTGCAAACTCTGCTCTCTGTAACAGTTCTTCTACACCCCAGTCTCCAAAATCTGCTCTCAGTAACAGGCCTTCTGCATCCCAGTCTCCAACATCTGCTCTCTCTAAGAGGCCTTCTGCACCCCAGTCTCCAATCCTCTACTCTCAGCAACGATCCATCTGCACCCCAGTCTCCTAGCTCTGCTCTCTAAAACAGTTCTTCTGCACCCCAATCTCCTACCTCTGCTCTCTCTAAGATCCTTCTGCACACCAGTCTCCAACCCCTGCTCGCTGTAACAGTCCTTCTGGAACCTAGTCTCCAAACTCTGCACTCTGCAACATTCTTTCTGCACCCAGTATCAAACATACGCTCTCTGTAAAAGTCTGTCTGCACCCCGGTCTCCAACCTCTGCTCTCTGTAATGATCCTTATGCACCCCAGTCTCAAAAATTCGCTCTCTGTAACAGTCCTTCTGCCCTGCAGTCTCCAAATTCTTTTCTCTGTTGGATCCTTCTGAAACCCAGTCTCCAACGTCTGCTATCTGTAACTGTCTTCTGCACCCCAGTCTTTAACCTCTGCTCTCTGCAACAGTCTTTCTGCACCTCAGTCTCCAAACTCTGCTTTCTGCAACAGTCTTTCTGCACCCAAATCTCCAACCTCTGCTCTCTGCAACATTCCTTCTGCAACCCAGTTTCCAAACTGTGCTCTCTGTAAAAGTTATTCTGCATCTCAGTCTCCAAACTCTGCTCTCTGTAACGATCTTTCTGCACCCCAGTCTCGAACCTCTGCTCTCTGCAGCCACCCTTCTGCACCTCACTCTCCAACCTGTGCTCTCTGCAACGATCCTTCTGCACCCCAGTCTCAAACCTCATCTCGCTGCAACAGTTCTTGTGAACCCCAGTTTCCAATATCTGCTTTTTGCAACAGTTCTTCTGTACCTCAGTCTGAAAACTCCACTCTCTGTAATACTCCATTTCCAACCCAGTCTCCAACCTCTGCTCTCTGTAACAGTCTTTCTGTATCTCAATCTCCAATCTCTGCTCTGTGCAACAGTCCTTCAACAACCCAGTCTCCATACTCTGATCGCCCCAACTATCCTTCTGCACCCCAGTCTCCAAAATCTGTTCTCTACTCAGTTATTCTGCACCCCAGTCTCCAACCTCTGATCTCTGTAACAGTCCTCTGTACCACAGTCTCCAACCTCTGTTCTCTATAAGGGTCCTTATGCACCCCAGTATCCAACCTCTGCTTTCTGTATCAGTTGTTTTGAACCACAGTCTCCAAACTCTGCCCTCTGTAACTGTCCTTCTGCACGCCAGTCTTTAAACTCTGCTCTTTGTAACAATCTTTCTGTACCTCAGTCTCCAAACTCTACTCTCTGTTACAGTCCCTCGGCACCTCACTCTTCAACATCTGCTCTCTGTAAGTTTCTTCTGCAACCCATTCTCCAGACTCTGCCTCCTTTAACAGTCCTTCTGCACCCCTTCTCCAACTCTTTTCTCCGTAACAGACCTCTGCACCCCAGTCTTCAAAGTCTGTTCTCTATAACAATCCTTCTGCATCCCAGTCTTAAACCTCTGCTCTTTGTAACATCCTTCTGCAACCTTTCTAAAAACTCTGCTCTCTGAAACAGTCCTTCTGCACCTCAGTATCCAAACTCTGTTCTTTGCAACACTGCATCTGCACCCCAGTCGCCAAACTCTGCTCTCTGTAACAGTCCTTCTGTACCCCAGTCTCCAAACTCTTCTCTCTGTAATGGTCCTTCTGCACCCCAGTCCCCAACCTCTGCTTTTGTATCAGTCCTTCTGCACCCCAGTCTACAACTATGCTCTCTGTAACAGCCTTTCTGCACCCCATATTTAAACTCTGCTATCTGCAACAGTCCTTATGCACCCCAGGCTACAACCTCTGGTGTCTGCAAATTTCCTTCTGCACCCCAGTCTGCAACGTGTGCTCTGTGTAACAGTGCTTCTTCATCCCAGTCTCCAACTCTGCTTTATGCAATGATCCTTCTGTACCTCAGTCTTAAACCTCTGCTCTCTGCAACAGTCCTTCTGCACCCCAGTCTAGAAACTCTGTTCTCTATAACAGTCTTTCTCCATCTCAGTCTTCAACCTCTGCTCTCTGGAAGAGTTCTTCTGCAACCCAGTCTCCAACATCTGCTCTCTAAACAGTCCTTCTGCACCCCAGTCTCCAACATCTGCTCTCTGCAACAGTCCTTCTGCACCCCGGTGTCCAAACTCTGATCTCTGCAACGATTTTTCTGAACCCCAGTCTCCAACGTCTGCTCTCTGAAAGATCCTTCTGACCCCAGTTTCCAAATTCTGCTCTCTGTAATATTCCTTCTCCACGCCAGTCTCCAAACTCTGCTTTCTGCAACTTTCCTGCTACACCCCAGTCTCCAACCTCTGTACTCTGCAACACTCCTTCTGCTCCCCAGTCTCCAAAATCTGCTCTCTGTAACAGTCTTTCTGTACCGCAGTCTCCAATCTCTGCTCTTTGTAAAGGTCCTTTTGCAAGCCAGTCTCCAACCTCTGCTTTCTTTGTCCTTCCTTATGTATCTCAGTCTCCAAACTCTGCTCTCTGCAAAAGTCCTTCTGCATCCCATTCTCTATCTTCTGCTCCCTGCAACAGTTCTTCTGGACAACAGTTTCCAACATCTGCTCTCTGAAAAAGTTTTTGGGTACCCTAGTCCCCACCCTCTGCTCTCTGCAACAGTCCTTCTGTACTGCAGTCTCCAACTTCTGCTCTCTTCAACGAAACTTCTACACCCCAGTCTCCAACATCTGCTCTCTGCAAAAGTCCTTCTGCACCTCAGTCTGAAAATTTTGGTCTCTGCAACAATCTTTCTGCACCCCAGACTTTAACATCTGCTCTCTGTAACAGTCCTTCTGCACCTCAGTTTCCAAACTCTGCTCAATGTAAGATCCTTCTGGAACACAGTCTCCAAAATTTGCTCTCCTTAACAGTCCTTCTGCACCTCAGTCTCCAACCTCTGCTCTCTATAACATTCGAACTACACCTCAGTCTGAAACCTCTTCTCTCTGCAAGATCCATCTAAATTCCAGTCTCCAGACACTGCTCTCTGTAACAGTCCTCCTGCAACTCAGTCTCCAAACTCTGCTGTTTGTAAGAACCTTCTGCCACTCAGTCCCTAACTCTGCTCTCTATAACAGTCCTTCTGCACCCCAGTCTTCAACCTCCGCTCTCTGTAACAGGCCTTCTGCACCCCAGTCTCCAACCTCTTCTCTCTGCAATGATCATTCTACACCTCAGTCTCCAACATCTGCTCTCTTTAAAATCCTTCTGCAACCCAGTCTCCCAACTCTGCCCTCTCTAACAGACCTTCTGCACCCCTTCTTTGAACTCTCCTCTTTGTAAGAGGCCTTCTGCACCCCAGTCCCAAAATTCTGTTCTCTATAACAAGCCTTCTGCACCCCAGTCTCCAACCTCTGCTCTCTGCAATAGTCCTTCTGCACCACAATCTTCAACATGTGGTCTCTGCAACAGTGCATGTGCACCTCAGTCTTAAAACACTGTTCTCTGATACGATCCTTTTGCACCTCAGTCTCCAACCTCTACTCTCTTTAACACTCTTTCTGCACCTGGGTCTGCAACATCTGCTCTCTGTTAGATCCTTCTTCAACCCAGTCTGTAAACTCTGTGATCTGTAGCAGTCTTTCTGGAGCCCTTCTCCACACTCTGCTCTCGGTAACAGGCATTGTGCACCCCAGTCTCCAACCTCTGCTCTCTGTAACACTCTTTTTGCACCTCAGTCTCCAACCTCTGCTCCCTACAACAATTATTCTGCACCCTAGTCTCAAACCTCTGCTCTCTGTAACAGTCCTTCTGCATCTCAGTCTCCAACGTCTGTTCTCTGCAACAGTCCTTCTGCACCCCAGTCTCCAACCTCTGCTTTCTGAAACATTCCTTCTGCACCCCAGTCTCCAACCTGTGCTCTCTTTAACAGTCCTTCTGCACCACAGTCTCCCACCTCTTTTCTCTGTAACAATCCTTCTGCAGCCCAGTCTCCACCTCTGCTCAATTCAAGGATTCTTCTGCAACTCAGTCTCCAACTTCTTCTCTCTTCAACGATCCTTATGACCTAAGTCTCCAACCTCTGCTCTCTGTAAGTGTTTTTCTGCACCTAAGACTCCAACCTCTT
This sequence comes from Ictidomys tridecemlineatus, assembly GCF_052094955.1. Taxonomy (NCBI): domain Eukaryota; kingdom Metazoa; phylum Chordata; class Mammalia; order Rodentia; family Sciuridae; genus Ictidomys; species Ictidomys tridecemlineatus. The sequence continues at coordinate 93,249 of NW_027521193.1, forward strand.
CTCTCTGCAAACGTCCATCTGCACCCTTGTCTCCAACCTCTGCTCTCTGCAAAGATCCTTATGCACCGTAGTCTCCAACATATGCTCTCTGCAACTGTCTTTCTGCACCCCAGTCTCCAAAGTCTCCTCTCCTTAACACTCATTCTGCACCGCACTCTCCAACCTCTGTTCTCTGTAAGGTCGTTCTGCCCTCCAGTTTCCAAACTCTGCTCTCTGTAACATTTCTTGTCCAACTCAGTCTAAAACCTCTGCTTTCTTCAATGGTCCTGCTGCAATCCAGTGTTCAACATCTGTTCTCTGCAACAGTCTTTCTACTCCCAAATCTCAAACCTCTTCTCTCTGTAACAGTCTTTCTATACCACAGTCTCCAACCTCTGCTCTCAGTAACGGTCCTTCTGCACCCCAGTCTCAAACCTCTGATTTCTGTATAAGTTTTTCTAAACCATGGTTTCCAAACTCTGCTCTCTGTAACAGTACTTTAGCACCTCTGTCTCAAACCTCTGAACTCTGCAACCTTACTTCTGCACAACAGTCCTTCTGTACCTCAGTCTAAAAACTCTGCTCTGGGTATCATTTCTTCTGCACCTCAGGCTCCACCCTCTGCTTTATGTAAGATCTTTCTGAAACCCAGTCTCCAAACTCTGATCTCTGTAACAGTCCTTCTGCACTCCAGTCTCCTATCTCTGCTCTCTGTAAGAGTCCTTCTGCATCTCAGTCTCCAAAATCTGCTCTCTATAACAGTCTTTCTGCACTCAAGTCTCCAACCTGTGCTCTCTGCAACAGTCCATCTACACTCCAGTCTTCAAACTCTGCTCTGTGTAACAGTCCTTCTGCAACCCAGTTTCCAATCTCTCCTCTCTGCAACTATCCTTCTGCAACCCAGTCTCCAACCTCTGCTCTCTGTAGCAGGCTTTTGCACCCCAGTCTTCAAACTCTGCTCTCTGAAACAGTTCTTCTGCACGCCAGTCTCCAACCTCTGCTCTCTGTAACGGTCCTTGTGCACCCCAGTCTCCCACCTCAGCTTTCTGTGTCATAATTCTTCACCCCAGTCTCCAACGTCTTCTCTGTGTAACAGTCCTTCTGCACCCCAGTCTCCAACCTCTGCTTTCTGTAACATTCCTTCTACACCCTAGTATCCAAACTGTTCTCTCTGTAACAGTCCTTCTGCACCCAAGTCTCCCACATCTGCTCTTTTTAACGATCCTACTTCAGCCCAGTCTCCACCTCTGCTCTCTGCAAGGATTATTCTGAAACTCCGTCTCCAACTTCTGCTCTCTTCAACGATCCTTCTGCACCTCACTCTCCAACCTCTGCTCTCTGTAACAGTTTTTCGGCACTTCAGTCTCCAACCTCTCCTCTCTGCAACGATCCTTCTGCATCCCAGTCTCCTACGTCTCCTCTCCTTAACACTCCTTCTGCACCCCAGTCTCCAACCTCTGTTCTCTGTAAGGTCCTTCTGCACCCCAGTTTCAACACTCTGCTCTCTGTAACATTCCTTCTCGAACCAAGTCTCCAACCTCTGCTTTCTTCAACGGTCCTGCTTCAACCCAGTCCCCAAACTCTGTTCGCTGAAACAGTCCTTCAGCTCTCCAATTTCCAATCATTGCTCTATGTAACAGTTCTTCTGTACTGCAGTCTCCAACTTCTGCACTCTGTAATGGTCTTTCTGCACCCTAGTCTACAACCCCTGCTTTCTGTATCAGTCCTTCTGCACCACAGTCTCCTAACTCTGCTCTCTGTTAAAGTCCTTCTGCACCTCAGTCTCCAAACTCTGCTTTCTGTAAGATCCTCTGCAACCAAGTCTCCAAAGTCTACTCTCCATAACAGTCCTTCTGCACACCAGTCTCCAACCTCTGCTCTCTGCAAAAATCCTTCTTCTCCCCAGTCTCCAACCTCTGCTCTCTGCAACAGTCATTCTGCACCCCAGTCTCCAAAATCGGCTCTCTGCAACAGTCCTTCTGCACCTCAGTCTGATCTCTGTTCTCTGCAACAACCGCCCTGCACCCCAGTCTCCTTCCTCTGCTCTCTGTAATAGTCCTTCTGAAGCTCAGTCTCCTACCTCTGCTCTCTGTAAGATCCTTCTGCATCAAAGTCTCCAAACTATGCTCTCTGTAACAGTCGTTCTGCACAACAGTCTCCAACCTCTGCTCTCTGTAAGAGGACTTCTGCAACCCAGTCTCCAACCTCTGCTCTCTGCAACAGTCTTTCTAAACCCAGTCTCCAAACTCTGCTCTCTGCAACAGTCTTTATGCACACCAGTCTTCAACTTCTGTTCTCTTTAACAATCCTTCTGCACCTCAGTTCTAAATCTCTAACCACTTCAATGGTCCTTCTGCACCCCAGTCTATAACATCTGCTGTCTGCAACCATCCTTTTGTACCCTTATCTCCAACCTCTGCTCTTTGCAAAAGTCTTTCTGAACCCCAGTCTCCAACATCTGCTCTCTGCAACAGTCCTTCTTCACCTCAGTCTGAAAACTCTGCTATCTGCAATGATCCTTGTGTACCCCAGTCTCCAAACTCTGCTTTCTGTAACAGTCCTTCTGCACCTCAGTCTCAAACTTCTGCTCTCTGCAACAGTTCTTCTGCACCCCAGTCTTTAACATCTACTCTCTGAAACAGTCCTTCTACACCCCTGTCCAAATGCAGAAGAATGAGACCTGAACTATTGCTCACCCTTCAAAAAATCAAATCAAAATGCATTAAAGACCCAGAGACTGAACCAGAAATTATGCAGTTTCTAGGAAAAAACAAAGTGAATACTCCAACCTACAGGCAGAGGCAATGACTTTCTCAATAGGATGCCAAAGCTCAGGAGTTAGCTAATAGGATGGCATCAAATTGAGAAGGTTCTGCACAGCAAAGGATACAATTAGAATATGAAGAGAGAACCTACGGAAAGGGAGAAAATCTTTATGAGGGGCTCTTCTAAAAGATGATGAATATTCAGAATATTAATAAAAAACTCAAAAAACTTAACATCAAACCCACAATTATTAAATAACTCAATTATCAAATAACCCAATTACCAAATTGGAAACTAAATGAACTAAACAGACACTTCTTAGAAGAAAATATGTGAGTGGCCAACAAATATATGAAATACTTGCAAGTCAAGACTACCCTGAGATTTTCATCTAATTTCAGTGACAAAGGCAACCACCAAGAATACAAACAGAAATGAATGTGACAAGGAGAGAATTAGAGAAAGGAGCACTCTCACCCTGTTTGTTGGCATGTAAATCAGAACAACCACCACGGAAATCGGGATGGAGGCTCCTCAGGAGTAGCCATGGACAACCTGTGACCCAGCTCTACCTCTGCTTGGTATTTATCACATCTGATCGAAGTCATCATACTAAAATGACACATACATGCCCATGAACCAGCCGAGGTGACATCAGTGGACGAGTGGATAAAGAACATCTGGTATATGCACACTGGAATTTCATTCATCCATAAAGAAGAACAAAATTATGTCATGCTGGAAGTTGAATGGATGTTCAGAACATTAAGGAAAATAAGCAACTCAGAAAGTCAAGGGCTGTATCTTTTTCCTCTGTTAAAGCTAGAGGGGGAAAAGGAAGGAAAGTTGGGAAGGGAGTATCATCATGAAAGTTAAAGGAAGATCAGTAGAGTCAAGGCACCAGGGGAGGAGGTGAGGAAAAGGGAAATATTGGAATAATATTGGCCAAAGTTCACGGTTATTTTGTGTGCATGTTCAAATATGTCTCAGTAAATTCCACCATTATGGACCACTACAATGCACCAATGAAGTGTGAAATTAAGAGTTTCACATTACATGGGATAGACACAATTCTAGGAGGGTGCCCATTTTTTCCCCATCTATAAATACCACGATCATTTACCACTGTCAAAAATCTCTACAGATTCAAATGTTCTTATCACTGCTCCACCACATGGCCTCTTCTACTTCAGGGTCCCCTTATTCTAACTGAAATCAGGGAGCCCATTTCAACGATGCCATCTGTTAATGTCTTCCCAGACTGCCAAGAACAGTGGCTGCGGGTTTCACAAGGATCTGGTGCTGCCTTATGAACGCATGTCCACGAGGCCTTGGCGAAGGCTGGTGCTCCAGGCCCTCCTCCAGATCCAGCTGTGAAGCCAGGGAAGGGTCACATAACACGCCATCCAACACCTTATTTATTTCTGATCACCATCCTCTCCATTATTCCAGGATCATATTGATCATTGAACTTAAGCAAACACTGAGTCCAGATTTCAGTCCATCAACCAAAGATAGTCTAATAGCCACTCCCCGTGGCTCAGAAAAATCTTTGAGCCTAACATTTCTGGTGATTACGTCCCTGTGACTGCATTCAAGATGATCCAGCAATATGTCCTGACTTCTTTGGTCTAGAAGACTCAAACAAATTCTCTTATATATTCTTAAGGCTCCTATTAACAAAATACAGTAAAATATTTACCTTTTATTTTGGTGTGACCCTTATACTATCCTGGGCTATATTTTATACTCTTACCTGAGGCGTTCTAGGATCAGACCCCAATTAAGAGTCTGGTGACAATGTGGGATGATGGATGAGCATCTTAAAGACAATTGGGCTGGGGATGTGGCTCAAGCAGTAGTGTGCTTGCCTGGTACGTGTACGGCCCTGGTTAGATACTCAGGACCACATACCAACAAAGATGTTGTGTCCGCCGTGTACTAGAAAGTGAATATTAAAAATTCTCTCTCTCTCTCTCTCTCTCTCTCTCTCTCTCTCTCTCTCTCCTCTCTCTCTCTCTCTCCTCTCCTCTCCTTCTCTCCTCTCTCACTCTCTCTTAAAAAAAAGACAACTGCCCAGGTAGAGTCACCATATGGTCTTCAATTTAGGGAAAGCTAGTCTTATCGGGGAGGAGAAACTGCTTCTGACAGCAAAGAGGGTTAATGGAGATTTCAGGGTTCAAGGCTCTGAGATTTGTCTAATTCCACTGGTATTTTGCCATTCTAATTAACAGGGTCTCAATCATTCCCCCATTAATGTCCTAATTGACATAAGAGAGACCTGGAGAAATTGTGGATTTATATTTTTCTTTGAACTTCTTCAATTTGGAGAATTGGATGTTTTATTCTGATATTAACCTTTATCACTTTCCAGAGAGAAAATATTTCTCATGATCTGAACCTGACTTGAAGAAGGAATATAATGCTTGAACCTATCATTTTCTTTCTGTAAGTCTCCCATATCTGTCAGTAACAGCAGTCTGTAGTCATGTTGTAATGTTTATTCCCACCCTGAAGGTTGATGGTGTTATTCCAAAGCTCAGTTTTCCATAGACATTTGATTTCAGGCCAGGATAACTTAAAGTCTCTGTTGGGTCATTGCACACCAGAAATTATCAGGTCTCCTTTCCCATGGGCTGTGACATCATCAACATATTCAATTCCCTCAGATCAGACATCCAACCTACATCCTCAGATCTGTTATCTAGAACCATCTCTGATGTAAACCACTATTGTGGTCAGTGCCACCGTGGTCAGGTAAAGATGAAAAACGACTCTTGATATCTTAGGGTAGAGGAAGCTGACACAGAAAAAGTTATAAAATGGTTGGGAGATTTGGAAGAAAAAAGGAAAATAGGGCAGGTGACATCACCCCATATATGGAAACCCCTAACATCCCTGGAAAGAGACGCTCATTCCACGCTACTGTGACCCACATTCAGGAACAGCTGTCTAGGAGCCTGCACACACAGCTCCTGGCACCAAGGAGATTAGTTCCTGCCTCTACAGGGCTGGTTTTCTGCTGCTGCTATGGGATCCAAAAAAACCCGCTTTCTTCCTTTTCTTTCTTACTCTCTGCCTAGTGTTTGGCTGATCTTGACAAAACCTCCTAACTGGATACCTGCAAGCAGGGGAGTGTGGAAAACGAAGTTCACGTACTTTCTGTCCCTCTGGTGTGGGGAGAACACAGAAGGACAGAGATGGTGCTGAACACTCACACAAGGTGTCCAACACACTTGAACCTGAAAGTGGGAAAAGGGTGTTTGTGAAAAGAGAGGACAGAAAGGAGTCTCAGAGATTTTAAAAGCGGGAGTTGGAGTTGAAGCTCCAGATACAGACTCTCTAACCAGGTGCCTACAAGTCCCTGGGACGCATATTTTTCAGATGACTGTATACTCCAATTTGAAATTGGTCTTGACTTTGATGGTGCAAATGGATACACACCCTCCAGCCAGCTTTCTCAGGGCCCTCTGGACCTCGTTGCTTCTCAGGCTGTGAATGTAGAGGCTCAACAGAAGGCTCACCACACAGAAGAGCACAAAGTCCAGGGTGTCCATGTCCAGCCTTCTCTGGGCCTGTCATAGTGGAAGTTGGCTGTTCCATAGAAGACCACAACGACAATGAGGGGGGACGCACAGGTGGAGAAGGCCTTCTTCCTGCCCTGGAAAGAGGGAATCCCCAGGATGGACGCCAAGATTAGTGCATAGGAGCCTGCAGTGAAGAGGCAGCGGCTCAGGCCCATGGTGGCACTGACCACGTGGAGCGCAGACTCGTTGACAGAGTTGTCTGAGCAGGAGAGCTTCAGGAGCAATGGGGTGTCACAGAGAAAGTGGCTGAACTGGTGGGGCCCACACAGAGTGAGTGTGATGGCCAGCACCGTGTGTGTGACCAGATTCACCAGCCCACACAGCCAGGACACAGTTACCTGGCCAACACAGACCTTCACATTCATGATGACTAGGTACTGAGGAGGACGGCACGTGGCCACACAGCAGTCATACTGGCCACACAGCCAGTAAGAAGCCTTCTGTGCCAGCACTTGTCACCAAGAAGTAGATCTGGGAAAGGAACCCCTCATAAAAAATGGCCTTCTTCTCCCAGAAGAAGTTCACAAGCAGTACTGGGAGGGTGGTGGATGTTTAGCAGACGTCCAAGAAGCTCAAACTGATGAGGAAAAAGTACATTGGATTGTGGAGAGCAGGACTGACCCTGGTGGTCACTATTATGAGCATGTTCCCCAGGAGAGTGGTCAGGTAATGACAAGAAAGAGCAGAAAGAACCAGCCCTGTAGGTTGGAGTGGTTGGAAAATCCCAAGAAGATGAATTCAGTGACAAATGATTGATTGCTCATTTCCAATGGTATCATAGTTACAAAACAGAGAAAAAGAGACCATGATGAGAATGGACTGAGACCACCCCAAACAGGCTTGTTAATCTGCAGCAACATGGCAAATAATATTGTATACAGAGATGCCTGGACTCTGGAAAGAGACGTATAGGAGTTACTTTAGAGAGAGCATAACTTGTCACAGACTTTTGCATGGGTACTCTTTTGTAAGAATAAGTGAAGACTTGGTCAAAATGCACAACCAGCTATCAACCCCTGTGTCTCATTGAATCTGCAGTATCTCCCTCCTAACACTGTGTTTCACTGTGATGAATTCTTTTTTGTATGTCTGTTATTTCAAGTAATAATTTTTCATAGTGGAAAAATGAAGAAAATGCTGAAAGTTATTCAGAAGAATAGGACAGGTCACAAAATCAAAGCTCTCTTTCCATTCATACCATTCTACCTCTATCTATCTTTAAAATATCCAAAGCAAAATTTCCCAATATTGTTGTACTCTATTTAGTTGTTTGCCTTGTAATCTTAATTTCCTAACATGAAATTAAGTTAATATCTCCCTTTTTATTGAACCTAGAAACCTTCCATTTCATTTACTATCATAAATATTGGAATAGAAGCTTTCATACATATGTATCTGTGATCATCTCTGATTATTTCTTAAAAGTAAAATTATAAGTCACCTGCTTTTAAATACATTGATTAATTTTTTTCAGTAGAAACTTTTATTTTTTTAAGTTTTATAAGATACAAGAAATTTTGACAAATGATATATACTTAGGTATTTTTCTTCTTTTGTATTATAAGATTTACCTCACCGAACTTTACATTTCCTGAAAAAAAAATGATTGATACAATTACTGATTTTCTATCATGTTACCAATTGTAATCCTTGATCCATTGTTTTGAACTAAAATTTCTGTTTCTTTTTCAATCTTAAATGAAAAATATTATAGTAAAACAGTAGGTTCTTGGTCCAGATAGATGTGGATTGAAATCCATCTGTTGTTTACTAGATGTTGTTTGTAAAAATGTCAGCTCATCTCTATTCCTCAGTTTTTTCCTTGCTTAGGATATTAATGATGTATATTTCACAAGTGCTTAAAAAAAGTTTTGAGATAATATAAGCTATGTGTCTGGCACATTACATTTACTCACTGCCTTTTATAAAGTTAGAAAATCTCTATGCATTTTTTACTAGTACTTTTTTTTTTGGTGTATGTGTGCTGGGTTTTGAATTCAGACCCTTATGAATACTAAGCATGCACTCTACCACTGGACTTTGCCCCTAGTTTCATTTAGTTATGGTTTTTATCATAAATAGATATTGAATTTTCTTATTTTCTCTGCATCTATTGAAATGATATATATTTTTTCTTATTTAGTCTGTTACTATGGAAATTCGGTTGATTGAATTTTTGAATATTGAACCAGTCTTGCATTCTGGGATTGATCTCAATTGACTGTAATGTTATCCTTATTCTATATGGCTGAGTTCAATTTGTTAATATTTTTCCCTGCTTGCTTTTGTATATTCTATTTTCGCTGTTCTCCAGAGATAATCTATTTCTTGAAGAATTCTCAGCTGTATTCTACTGTTATTTTCAGTCAATGCATGTTAGTGGACTAGTGGGAAACAGAGAAGGGATTTCTGATGTTTCCAGGAAGCCCTGCCTTAGGTACTGTAATCTCAGTCACAGGGATATGGCCTTCACAGTGACCCACTTTCTAGCAATGTGGCTGAGCCTAGTTTTTATTCCTCCCAACGTTAGACATTTTGGCCTGTTCCTTTCCATAGCTGCAAAGGTTTTCCATTGAGTGTCCTAATGTAACAGTTTCTGTTACTCTTGCCCCTTAAGATTACAGCTTTTGTTCTATGCAAAAAAATCAGGAAATGGGTCTGAGAAGAGTTTTGGCTGCTGTTGCTGCTCTTTGTTCCTCCACCTATCCAAGAAATGATATCGTTAAAGACACTTTCTCAGAATACTTCCCTATCTTCCTGGGATCATTTGGTGGAATCCATGGAGAATAAGAAAAAATACAAACATCTTATTCTATACCCCTCTGGGTCTTTATGCTCTTAAACCAGTCTATACATAGTCTTTAGCAATCCATTAACTATTTTTTATTTGAGTTTTTTTTATAAATAAACTCCTATGTATCTAGTGGGTTCTCTTATAGTTAAAAAAAATGCCTGGATTATTTTGGTTGCTTATCTCTCCCAAGACTTTGGTTAGTGGTTTGCCTTATAATCTTCATCCCTAATAAAGTCAAGGAAAGTCATTAATTTGCATTTTCTTATGCTCTTTTTGGTTATTATAATGATGAAAACAACATGCTTTGTAGCTATTTCAATAGATACTCAAGGTGAAATTTGAAGTCTATACACTTACTTTTCAAAAATATTTAGTAATTTCTAATTTAGTTAAATATGTAGTTATTCTATTCAAAACAATCCCATTCCTAGCATATTTCCAAGGAAATTAATGCACAGTTCACATAAATTCTTGTGTAGAAATTCATAATAACTCAAACAAATATTATGCCTTCAGCAGAAGGACAGAAGACAAATCACGGTTTATCATGCAGTGATATAATTCAGTTACATTAGAAACACAAATACTGGAACATTAATAACATTGACAAATCTAAAAATATTTTCTGGGTGAAAGAAGCCAGATACAAAATATATACTGTATGTTTCCTTTAAATAAAGTTCAAAAATTAGCAAAACAGCTATAATGGTCAAGTAATAATGATGGTCTTTTTTTTTTTTTTTTGGAATTCAGGGGTGATATCAGTTGAAGCATGAAGGAATTTTCTAAAGTGATGGAAATGTTTTATAGCCTGATTTTTGGTAGTTCATATATATGTAAAATATTATAAACCTGAACATTTTAGATCTGTGCATTCTTTGAGTACAAATTATAGTTCAATTTTTAAAAATAGCCTTATTTTAAAAATAAGAAATTAATGGGGAAGAGTGGTACCTGCCTGTAATCCCAGGTACTTGGGAAACTAAGCCAGGAGGATCATAAATTTGAAACTCTGCAAGGCCCCCGCCCCAAATAATTGAAAGGGCTGGGGATATAGCTTCATGGTAGAGTGCCACTGGGTTCAATACCCAGTACTGCAGTAAGTAAGTAAGTATGTAAGTAAGCAAATTGATAAATAGAAGTGAAAGCATTTTTTCAAGATGATTTTTAACTCAGGATTGGTTGGAACCACATCTAAATATTTTTTTAGGTCTCTAAGAGGTTAAGTATTTTCTCCCTTTTTTTGCATTTTTCTACTTCTTTTTTTTTACCACAGTGATAGTCCAGGACATATCACATTTTACAAGTGACATCAGTTGTTTCCTGATCACGATCTGTTTGAAGCAGTGAATGTGATTGGTGGGTGCATTCGGTCTGTATCACAGATACAAAGCCTTGCTCACCATGATGGATTGGCGTGTGCATGTGTGTGTTTTTGTGTGTGTGTGTATGTGTGTTATTGTTTGTGGGATTGATCTTGACTGAGAACACTCTCTTATAGTTAGTGGGATGGCAAGTTGGCATCTCAGGCAATATTGATGGCAGAAATCTCAAAGAATATAGCAGGAATCTGCCATCTAAGGCACATCAAGCTCAGAACACTTGGTTATCCTAATTGCTATAAATGGAAAGACCCTCACTATTGAGCTTCTCTGAGAGCTGCATCACACTGGGGCAGGAGGAGGGAGCCCATTTCCATAGAGATGTACCCTGTTTCTATGGAGACTCCAGCTAGGCTTCAAGGGGCTGGTGGGATAGTACCAGTGGATGCTGCCAAGCCCTGGGTTATTCTGAGGAGCCTGCTACTTTAGGGGAGGTGGCAGGGTATCAGCCTATGGGGTCAGAACTAGGCTCTGTGAAGCTGTGTCAGGCCTGATTTCTAAGCAAGGTACTTGGAAATAGAAACCTCGGAAAACGTCCCACCCCCCACCATGCCATGGGCCACCAGAGAGCCCAGGTGTGTCTCTGGAAGCCAGGCTTGTGTATGAGCATGGACAGCAATGATTGCAGAATATCAACAATAGGGTACCATAAATTTCTTTCAGGTGAGTGCAGACTGAAAACAGGGACATCTGGAGAAAGATAGACTGGGTTTTAGAAAATCATCAGATCTCTAGGTCTAGAACACGCAGATAGACCCACTCATGGAATTGTGCGTGTAAGTCCAAGGAGCAGGGGTCGATAACTGTGAAACCTGGTTCCCCAGGTTTTAGACACACCTGTTTAATTCAAAAGAGTAATCTGAGTGCTAAAACAAGATCAAAATGAAGTGGTCTGTATCTAAAGACGTGCTGTGTTGAAGGTGGGAGAAAATCTCTGAAGCCCTCATGGAGAAGGATATGGAGAACTTTAAAGTCCTAGTTGAAGAGGACACGGTAAAGAAAATAAATCAGTTTGGGCAGGCTGGCCAGCTGGTGGGATCACTCAGGAAAACAGGAATATGTGAGGAATAGCACATGTATAGGAGGCTTTGGTGGATTTGATTTGAGTAATGTTGAATGTGAGTTATCTGTGGGGTAATCACGTGGAAATGCCCTTCACAGACAGCCTAGAACTGCAGGTGTGGATTTGGGAGTCATTGTCTTGAAGGCAATTGTTACAGCAAAGGGTGAATATGAAATCCCCCAGGAGAATAGAGAAAGTAGAGAAGGAAATAGAGAAAGTAGGGATTCTTGTGATACTTGGTGTTCACGAAAATTGTTGTAAAAGTTTATCCAGAAATGACTAAAAACACCACACTATCTAGTTCAGTTGTAGGTATTGCTTTCTCTAAATAATTTCCCTAAAAAAGAGGTTACCTTATTAGCATTGATTTACAATAAATCAACTTTGAAATGGAGCTGGAAGCTACATGTACTTGACATTTCTTACGTTCTCTGTTTTCTCTATCAACTACCTGAATGAACTTCAAGTCATTTAGAAATCAGTGACATGTACTTTCTTTTAACTCCCCGTATCAAAAAGATCAATATGACAATCTCTTTTCTAGGTAGATATCTAGATGTTTTCAAAAGAAGAAATAAAATTCCACATAGAAGGCAGTTCCAGCAGATTTTACTATGGGAAATTGGTACATGGTCTGTGGATGTGTAAAAGGGAAAACTAAAGGTAAATGTTCAGGGATTTATAAATACAATCTCTGAAGTTGTGCATACTGCTATTGTAAAGGTCTTAAATATAAAGGTCAGTTCAGGAGGGACAATTTCATGGGGCATTAAAAAATCTCCCAATGTATGTTTATATAATTTTATCTACATATAAGTATTTCCTTGGTTGTACTGGCTAATTTCTTGTAGGTCACGGGTGTGGGGTAGGGTGAAGGATGATACCCAAACAAGTTTCCTTATCCTCTATGCTATTTATTAATGTAGGACATTAGATTGAATCATCATCATGGTCACCATTAGAATCCATTATTAACAATCATAACTCATGAATGACACTTTGTGACACAATATGTACTTGCTCCTTAGAATTTATATAATGCAGCATAGGAATTAGATCAACTTAATAGTAAACCCTCTGCTCTGCAATAATAATAACCATAATCATCATAATCATATAGGGCATATTTCATAGAAAAATAATTTGAGTTTGAGTCTTCTTAGATTTTTTCAATACAGATAAATGCCTGACTTTAAAAACCTTGTTTAATGTAGTTTAAAAGTGGCATGTTTTCTGTAAAAATTAGATTGAATTTCGGATAATCCATTCTATCAAAACTCAGTGAAGTTCTTTGAATAGATAAATTTTTACATACCTGAATCCAATCAGGATTTTTCAAATTGAGAAACGAATACAGACACACATTAGATAAAAATACCTAAAACTTATTAAATGCCTATAAGACTTTTACGTGCATTAACTTATTTGGTTTACAAAAAAACCTATAAGATAACCTATTATCCCCATTTTATAGAAAAAAGAATTGAAATTAATGCACAATATATTAATGCAAGTAGAGAAACATCAATGAATCCCTTTAATTTTCATAATGTACATTAATTTGTACATTTCATATGTATTAACAATTATGATTTAAAAAACAAAAAAGAAATTGACTCAGAAAATTTATCATGTAATAACTATTATTTGTAGTGATACTTTGTTACCTGATGATAATACCATATATTAGTAAACTGTCTTATTATCTTCAATGCTGAGATATTCTTGTCTTTGGTTCTGATAATTCGTTGCAAATGATTAATAGGCCAACACAGCTTTCATTAAAATTACAAATCTCAGGACCTTAAGAAGCTTAAAGTATTTAAATTTCAATAGAAAGTCAGTGCTTCAGTTAAGCACAACTAATTTGAAAATCTAACTATAAACAAAATAAAATAAATAAGTCTAGAGTCTTAAAAGAAAAACTTTTTTTTTTTTTTTTTTTGCTTTGGCAATAAATGAAATGTTTTGCTACTAACCTTAGGGATTCGTTTCTTAAAAAAAAAAAATGGGCATGACCAAAACGAGGAACAATGGTGTGATCATGAAAACCCTGATGCACATCAGGGAAACAATGATTCCTATTTGATCTCAATAGCACAAGCAATGATTAAAATTTTTAAGTCCAATTTTTATGTTGCCCAGTAAATTGCTTAAAACACACACACACACACACACACACACACACACACACACACAGTACAAGGTCAATTTTTTCAGAAAAATATCTGAATGATTTCAGGTGCTTGTGGCAATGTGAATTTATTACTGTGAAATCTATGAGCTATCTGGCCTGGCCCAGAGTTGTCCTCATATCCTTTTATGTGGTGTGGGTGCTTGGAGCTGAGGGAAAGATCAGAGGTCATTGTGCAGAACAGTTGGCCTCAGTCAGTGAGTTCCAAGTGTTCCCAGTGATGCTGGTCCAAAGACACACTTTGGGGGATGCTGGGCTCTTTCACCTAACATGGAGGGATGCCCTTTCCCCTAACTGGTAGGTTTAAAATCTTAACAAATTCACCAGGAAAAAGCCTCTCTCCTGTCTTGGAGATTCAGCACTCAATTCAGCATTTAACATCTCTTTCAGTTCTGTTTTTTTGGGGCCAGGGTGTAGGAGGGCAGTTACCAGAGATTGAACTCAGGGGCTTGACCACTGAGCCACATCCCCAGCCCTATTTTATATTTTATTTAGAGACAGGGTCTCACTGTGTTTCTTTGTGCATTGTTTTTGCTGAGGCTGTCTTTGAACTCACTATCCTCCTGCCTCAGCCTCCTGAGCTGCTGGGTTACAGGCGTGCACCACTGTGCCAGCTCTTTCAGTTCTTTTTATTTCACCTGTGTTTCTTCTAGCATAAAGGGGAAACGGAAGACAAATTATTACCTCTTACGATATGTCAGAGCCTTCTAGTTATAAAATTCTTCAAAATAAAAAATTCTCTTTTCCATTTAGGATTTTAAAATTTCTTTTCTTGGTAGTGGTTAGTTTCAATTCAAACCAATTTTGTTCCTATAAAGTGTCTAATTTAGTCCTAAGCCAGATCTACTAAGAAACCCAAAGAGGATAAGATCTGATCCCTGTCCTACTGCACATCTCCTCTGACTCAGGAAATAGCAAGGCCCTACTGAGGTGGATGGCGCAAGGCGTCCATCCTCTGGAGGAGTGCAGTATGTTTCTGGGAATAGGCTGATTTGTTTTTGTATTCCTTTAATAAGTATAGTTTTGATTTCTCATATGACCATTAAGTATAAAGGAAAAATCATGACTTTCCCAATTAATGCAACTACTTCTAAAGCATAGATCTGTTTGCTCTAAATGCAATGATTCAGCTGTGGAGTGTAAATTGTTAATGTCTAAAGAAAAACTCCCTGTATTCCTGTCAAGGTAGTTTTTGAGAAATTAAATTAAAATGTAGAGAAGGAAAATTAATGTTAAGAAGATAGATTAGTGCTTAGTACTGGGCAACTTGTTCTTGTTCCTGGGCACAATGGTTTGTGCTCTTACTTTTGTTTGATTACAAATAATAACAAATCAACTACTTGCCGTAACCATGGCACTGGTTCCAGTCAGTAAGTCAAGAAAGAGTAGTCAAGGTATAGGCCAATAGTTTGGGACATTTGTAACTATTATTAAAAGTTAACTTAGCAGAAACAGCTTAAAGCAAAACTCGAACTGAAAGTACAAATGCTTGCTTATGCATAAGCCAAGATACATTCCTCTATTCTAATTGTAGCTACGTAATATTTTGTTTTGTTTGAATAATGATTCCTGTTTTGTAACCACAAAGTACTGTAAGCCTGCCAAAATGAAAAGTATATATGATCAACTTCACAAGTTAAGATTGGGATCAACACCTTTACTTTGGTGTCTGTGTTGTTTCTCCACCCCCTCTTTCGCAGACTCCTCACCATCTGTTCCATCTCCTGAGACCCCCTGTTGGAGCTGGTCTCTGACACTGTCCTTCAACCAACTTACAATCTAATGGGAAGATGAACTCAATATGTGCAGAAAACTTGGTAACAATTCTATATAATCTACAAATTATCATTGTTTTCCCTTAGTGTTTGTTTGGGCAGCTCTGGGAATAAAGCACTTAATACTTGTCAAAGACCCTCATTCCATCTTGAATATGCACTCCTCCAGGTCCTAGTTGGGTTTTTAAATTGTGTTCTAAAAACTAGGGCAACACCTTGTGTAAATGTGCACTCAGTAAATGTTTGAAGAATGAAGAAGGTCTGTCAAGTACATCCATGAAGCAGAGTTTTTAAAAGATTCTTTAAAGATGGTACTATGTGGTACCTAAAGGATCTAACAGAGACTTGACAGAGGCGAGAGGACATTTCTATTCAGTGGTTCTGGTGCAGATATCTTGCTGAGAAAAATAAAGCCTCTGTGGGCATAAGTGAGGCAGCATAGCCCAGCGGATTCTGAGGAACTCAGTGTCTCCTGCTTCTAACCATCTCCCTTATGGAGACCATCGGCTCAGTTCCCACAGAACAAGCAGCTCTGCATCTTTCTTTCCCAATCCGTCATCTCAAAGTCAGGTGACCGAGTATGAAGTCACTTATGAGTGACCCCAAAATATAATATTTCTAAAGGAGGGGGGTTGTGTATGAAGTAGATTACTCACAAGCTTCAGGGATTTATTACAGTTAATAAATTGCTTGCAACTCCCCTCCCCAAGCATCCATGTGTTGTAAGATAAAGATGAAAATTCCTAATTAGTGAATGAATACGTTTCTAAACATAACTTCTTTTACAATAATGATTTTTATTTAAACAGATATTTTTGTGGATCTATTGTATCATAATGGGAATGTATCCCTATACTTTCTCCCTAAAAATTATTCCTTTTTGTCCTGCTCATCAAAACAGAGGATTAACACTTAGCATTATCTATTGTTTACAATAAGTAATTTTCCACACACATCATCTCACTTAAGGAATTTAGGCATCCCAGGGTTTCTGGTTATGTTTTGGGTTTTCTTCCAGTACTGGAGGCATCATGCTAATTCCCTCAGGTTTTATAATAACCTCTGAAGTTATTTCTACTCTGGCAATACAAGTACTATTGTGGAAACTTAGACACACATAGAAAAGGTGCTACGATAGGTCATTACATAAATGCCATCAAAATGGTAATGAAAATATGTAGAATATTCTGTAATATGTTTTTAAGGTGTAGATACATCCTTATTCTGGGATAGTGTTTTTGAAAAATGTGATGGTAAATAAATTACTTACCAGCAACTCTCACAGAGAGGCGTAGATTTCTGGTTTTGGTGAGGCCCTTGCTGCTCTCCATACTAGCACCTGGGCTGCAAAGAAAGCTCTTGGTAAAACTTGCTGTTGGTCTCCATTCACAACAAAACAGACCTGTTATTCTGAATGTTGCCTGTCACATATCTGGGCCTCATTAAAGAGTCAAAATTTTCTGATCTCTCACAATTCATTTTCCTGTGATGGAAATTTATAGATGTCTGGGGCTGACATGTTGAAAATATGCATCGAGCCTCTCCTCTGCAGCTGCTCTGGGACTCCTCAGTGTGCAAACACAACTCAAGGGCAACGGCTTGAGTTCAACTTCAACAATGGAGAGCAGTTAATTCGCTGTTGGATTCATTAATGTCTTGGAAATCAACTGTTCCCAGCATGCAGCGAGAAGATCAGCTTCCTCTCTCTTCTGGGATGTGGGTGAGCGAAGTTCAGAGTGAGATTTCTGCTAAGAAGTTGTGGGTGGCTGAAACCTCAAGACAGTCTTTCCTTCCCGCTGAAGAGAGAAGAGCTTAGGGTGGGTGTACACTTATTGGGATGGATTTCGCAAGGCATATGAAGTTTTTCCTTCATGTTACATACTTTACCAGATGGACAGATATCAGTAGCCACACTATTAAAAGCATCCCCACTATCTTCAACTGATCCACTCCTGCTAAGGGCTGATCCCTTACCAAACCCTGTATGACTTCGTGCCCCTTAATTTTATGATCCTTCTGATGCTCATTACCTGGAGAAAAAATTGTTTGCTATGGATTTGAAAAGTAGGAGAAAAAAAAAGAGTCATCAAACAGCTCTTTTGGGCACAGATAGAGAAAAGACAACAAGCTTGAAATTCTTGTAGTATTTTACTGCACAAAAATAAAAATAAAAGTATTAGATAAAGAGGTAAGTCTCTAAAACTTAAAATTTCCCATAATACAATGGGGTTTTCCTCATGCTTAGGAGAGACACATTAACAGTACTTTTAAAAGATCTTAGAATGATAAGCCATTAGGGAAAGGCAAAGCTAAAGCACATTTGATGAAGCAGTTCACACATTCCAGGGTCCTCACAGTAAAAGAAATGATAATGATGTTTTGATAAGGGAGTGAGGAAATCAGAAGCTTTATTTACCACTCTTAATAATAAGGTAAGCTGGTTCCACTGGTCTGAAAATGATCTGGAACTTCTTCAGAAAGTGGAGTTAACGATCCACTTCTTCCACTCCTACTTACAAACTCAAAATAAAAAAAAAAAGATGTCCATCAATGATTTGTACATGAATGTTCATATAATGTTCATATTACATATAATGTTCATATTATATATACGAAACTTATTCATATTAGTCAAAAATTGAAAATGACCAGGCAGGTCTGTAATCTAGCTACTCAAGAAGCTGAGGCAGGAGGATCACAAATTCAGGGACAACCTGGGAAAATTTACAAGAGCCTGTCTCAAAAAAAAATTTTAAAAAGGATTGGGCTTTGGCTTAGTGGTAGAACATTGTTTAGTGTGCAGGAGGTTCCGGGTTCAATCTGCAGTACGACACCCACACAGACACAAAGTAAAAATTACTATACAGTGGGAAATGAACAAAAAAATGTGGCATTTTCATAAGATGGAAATCAGTCACAATAAGGAGGAATAAACTAAAATACTTATACAAGCTACAATATAACTAAAAATTGCAAACATCCTAAGTGAAAGGAGTCAGATCCAAAATGCGTATATGGTATTACTTTATTAAAAATATCCACAGAAATTCGAGTGTATACATGGGTCTTTCTACATGTGAAGGAGAAACACAGAAATGGTGTTTATTTAAAACTTAGAATCAAGATCCATTACGAAAATGCAAGTCAAAGTCACATTGCACATAGCTCTTCACATTTACTAGTGTGGCTAGAGCTGCAATATTGGGGGAAAGGAGGTTGACTGCTTTGGGTATAGGCTTTTTTTGGAGAGAAAAGTAATAAAAATATTCTGAAATATCTGTGGATTAGAGAACCCAGGTGAGGTCACAATGTGTCACATACTTAGCACAGTGTGCTTCCCCTGGTTGGAGGGGCACCACAGTGTTCATGAGACACTGTGTATGGAGAGAGCGCTCTTGTAATTGCTGCTAAAGAGTTCACATATTTTTACAACTAAGACATTTCCTAGAATGAAACAATCATCTAGTTCTAATCACACTATACAGTCTGTCTCCCAGCCAGCTTCCTAAGGGCACTCTGGACCTCGTTGCTTCTCAGGCTGTGAATGATGAGCTTCAACATGGGGTCACCACACAGAAGAGAACAGACACCAGGATGTCCATGTCCAGCCTTCTCTGGGGCCTGTGATAGTGGAAGTTGGCTGTTCCATAGAAGACAACCACGACAGTGAGGAAGGACGACAGGTGGAGAAGGCCTTCCTACTGCCCTGGGCAGAGGGAATC